>NW_021604650.1:1130439-1143162 GCF_004785775.1 Grammomys surdaster
GCAGGGTTCGGGGCTGTCTGTCGGCCCTTTGTCCCCCGCGGCCGCCGCCCGAACCGCCGCCGCTGCCGCTTTCTCTGTCTTGCTTTCTTCCCCCGCCCCCCGACCACACCCCCTTAAAGGGCCAGCCCCATTTCAGGCCCCTGTCTCCCCAACCCCGCCTCCTGAAAGGGGATAGGGGAGGATCTACTTTGCAGGGTTCGGGGCTGTCTGTCGGGTCTCCTTTAACTTAACCTCTGGCCTCAAACCTAGACTTCTTTGTGTCGGATGCCTGGGTCTGCACGCCCGCTAGGACCATAGTCCTCTTCTCACTCTGTCGCATTCTGTCACTGAGGCAGAAACAGTCTAGGCATGAGACCGAGTGGGCGCAGATCCGGTGAGGAACCTGCGAGACCCTTGGTCAGCAAGGGACGAGAGAACTTCCGCGCGCGGGTCGACACGTGGAAAGGGCTTCCGGAGATCGGAGGTGCAAAGGGGTCTAGGCACTGCCCAGGTGCCGGGATGCCCTACTTGGGTCGGTCTCACGCCCCTCAAGGAAGAGCTCGGGTGGGAGCTTGTAGAGTTGGCCTTTGGGCTTACAATGGCCAGGACCTGGGACGACCACCGCCCACTGGCTGAGATGGCGGCGCGCGTAGTATTGTGGGCAATGTAGTTCGCGGATCATCGATGCTGCCCCTCCCAGCTGCAGAGCCCGCAGAGAAGCGCAAACTTGTTTGGGGCGCGCCCCTCTGAGCTGGCTGGGTTGTGCTGGGCGAGGCCCTGGGCACCCCCCAGTTTGAGCGTGTGCAAAGGAAGAAACTCGGGTGCAAAGAGCTAGAATGTGGGGAAGCCAAAACTCACGGTGATAAAGGTAATAATAGCAATTGACTCCAAATGAGCGTTTATCCAGATCCCTGCCTGTTCTGCTGTAGGGACGGCAAGCTAGTAACTTCTCTATCCTTCACACTTTAGGAGGCCACGTTCCATTCTTCTTCATTCCGTCTGCATCTTTAAATTGTTTCATTCATTCGTTTGTTTTTCTGCTAGACAGCGAAATTTTGGTGGACTAGAGCTCTGAGGACTTCGCTGATACCCAAGCTTGGGTCGGCATGCTCCCTGTCAAACCTACAGACATTAGGAAACTTTTGGGTCCCTATAGAACTGTAGCTCCTAAAACTCTCAGACTCAAGCAAACGACTCTCCATCCTATTGGTTGAACAAACGACCGTAAAGGAAAAAAACAAAACAAAACCCTGATGGACTTCCTCTGAAGGCTATGGGCAACGTTAAAGAGGAAAATCCGTGAAAACTTAGGTAATGACAGCACATAGTTAAGTCACAGGGCTATTTAAAGAGGGAGCTGGGAGCCTGGGCTGTGTGAGCCCCCCCCCCCCCCCCCCCATCCCCTGCACTAAGACAGAGTCTACCAGTCTTCTGCTACTCACTCCATCTGATACTACCCAACAAGGTTGTATAGCACTTTCTGGATGTATCTTTGGCTCTTCAGTTTCCAATAGTGTCAAGATTACAGGGACAGCAGGTCCTAGCCCTCCCTATATGGACATCTTTTCTCTAGATGCTGCAGAGAAAAAAGCCTCTGAACAGGTAGGTTTCAGAGAGAGGTGAGTTTGGTCCAGGGTCCCACAGTTGGTACTACATCCAAACTCAAACCCAGGACTTCAGGCTCCTCCTTTATGCTACTTTTTAAAATTTTATGTGTTATGAATTTGTGTTACGACTATTTTGTCTACATATATGCATGTGTACCACCTGAGCCTATGCAGGTCAGAAGGTTTTGAATTCCCTAGAACTGGAGGTATGGATGTTTGTGAGCCACCATATGGATGCTGGGTCCTCTGCAAGAGCAAATGTTCTTAACTGCTGAAGCATCTCTGTAGCCTCCTTGATGCTATTTTTTGGAGAGATGCCACAACGTTTAGGGGTATAGGTCAGGGGTAGAGCATTTGCCTGGCATGTGCAAGGTATGGGTTTGATTCCCAGTACCGTAAAAATAAAATAAAGGGAGACACATCTAGGGAGGTAGCTCCCTTGGAACAGTGCTTGCCTAGCATGCACAATGCCGTAGGTTCGATCCCCAGCACCACCTACAGTTGTTCGTAATCGCAGTTGGCTAGTCTGGACAGCCCGGGAGGTTGGCTCCTGCTATTACAGTTAGGCAGTGGCCGCTGCCTGTCGAGCCTGACCTCCCCTTCCGTGCCTGAACTATGGGAGAATCACTCTTCCCAGGGACAGATCCCCTGCATGCCCAGCTCACCTCACCAAGGGCGGAGCAGCTCCTTTTGAAGCCCAGCATTGGTTTGTACCAATGCGTGCCCAGCAGACACTGTGAGAGCAGAGCCCCTGACTCTGAAAACCTTCAACCCTGCCTGTGCCTCCGTCCTTGACCATAACATTAGATTCGAAAGTCTCCAGGTCTCATGCCAGGTCCTTTCAGAGATAAACCCGTCCTGCTTCTCCCTCTGGCTACCTCCTGTGTCATCTCCAGGTTATCTTTGTTTTCCTGGGGCTGGCTGCTCTTGTTCCTTCCAGTGACCAGCAGATGGGTATGCTGGCCTACAGCTTTCTTGGAACCTGAGCCGCTCAAACAGAGCCCTAGCCTTGGAACACACCGGTTGGATTCAAGTCCTGACTCTGCCCAGGAAGTGGGCAAATCACTCATGTCCAAGGCGTGTCTTCCAGGAGCCAGAGGATCCTGACCTCCCTGTGACCTGGAGCTCAGGAGCTGGAGCCTTTAGCCTGTTCTGCTCACCCACCAGCCCTCTTATGACTGGAGTGTGCCTAGTCTCTCATCCAGTCTCAGGCTGTGGCTTCCCTGGGTGATGTGGCCCCCTCCCACCAGAGTGCAGCTAAGGATGCTTGCAGCACCTCCCTGAAGCAGAGGCCCTGGGGAGGGACCTGCGGGCCCAGACCAATCCCTTAATCAAGGGTAGAGGCCGGAAAAGCTGGCTTCATTCCCCCCATTACTGCATGCCGAGAAACTCTATTACCATCGCAGGGTTGGAAGAAAGCGTCCAAGGAAGAAGAGGGAGTCTTCTAATGGGGGGCTGCTGGCCTCAAGAGATTAGCGGTGGGGGAAGAAGAGAGCCTGGCCCAACAAACAGCTTCCATCCTGTTTTTCAGAGACATGCTTCCAGAAGCTTCTGGGAGGGTCCAGTCATCATGACCTTAGTGTTGGTGTGCAGAATCCACTGTGCCAGAGTTGACCTTCCCACAGGTTTCTTTCCCGCCTGTCACATTACTTACAGGGGGTAGGGGTGTTTATCCCACTGTGATAACTAGCTCTTGGACAAGGGAGTCCTGCATTTGAAAGCAAGCCAGTGGGGACAGAGGCCAGTCTTCACCCTTAACAGTTTTGTTCTTCGGAGGAGGTTGGTGGTAGTTGGAGCTCCGAAGGGGTATTTTCTTACAGCCCTTGTGAAAGAGGAGGAGGAGGACCACAGGCCTGTACCCTTCTCCCCCTTTTTTTCTCGTACAGAGCAGAGAGCAGAGGCAGGAAGTCAGAATGAGGGGTGAAATCCTCTCAGGAAGCTGTGTGACCTTGGGCAAGTCCCTTCCCCTCTCTGGGCCTCAAGTGGAGATAATAATCACATCACTGCACAAGGCCACAGCCAAAGACAACTAGATTCATTAAGTTTGCCGCCATTATGATGGCGATTTGGAGAACAGCCAGTGCCAGGCAGGGCTCCTCTTGAGGCCTGAGAGCCTGGGGCAAAGGCGCCGGCAGGGAAGCGCCTCCTTAGCTGACCCTCCTCCCCCAGAGCTAGCTCCAACTCTTTCTGGGTTTCTAGGTGACTTGGCTGGCCCCTCTGGATGAGTTCTACTTTAAACCTGCTGCTGCTGCCTCCTTTGTATTGGGGGGGCTCCCACAGGGGCCCCCAGGCAGGAGGCCCCCCCAGCCAAGCCCTGCGGGAGGGGCTGCAGCCCCCACCCCGGCTGGTGCCCATGAGCCTGCCCCTTCCGTTCGTTCCTCCGATCACTGGAACACAGATTTCAGGGCACCTGCTGTGGGCCAGGAGCTGCACAACCCCTCCTTTGGGGACACCCACGAGGCTTCTGCCCCCTCTGGGCAAACAACCATCCTTCACTAAGCAGTTTTCAGCTAAGAGGCTCACTGACACTGGCTTCCAGCACAGGGTCAGCAACGCAAGAACTGCGGCAAGGTTTTCTCCGGAAAGCCAGGATGCCTGGGTCCTCAAAGGAGGTGGCAGCTCCAGGCCTCTAGGGCTAGGGACGGGGGAGGGGCGCCTGCCGGCGGGAGGCCCATTAGCCAGCTAAGTGCTCCCTGGGAGGGGGGGGGGACTGCGCTGGAGCAGGAGGGGGTGAAGCGAAGTGAGGGCACGCGGGTGGAGTGTGATGGAGATAGGGTGACGTTTCCTGAGCTCATCTTAGTGCGGTAGGAGTGGTGTTGGGGACAAGGGTCTGTGTCCCTAGCCTTAGTATCTTCGCTTTTTCCACCTGGGGTCCCCAACCGGCTGACCTTGGCATGTCTTGAGCAGCTCCAACTCCCGTCTTTCCAGGTGCACCCTCAATAGCCCCGTGCCCCTAAGCGCTCCCACTTTCTCCAAAACCCCGGAAAAATACAGCCCTATTGAGTCAGCCGCCCAACAAAGACCCCCAGTTCCGCTCTACCATCATTACTTTGGTTGCTGTCGCCGCCCCGACCGCCAGGGGGCGCCGCCGTGGGTCGGGCGGCACTGCCGCGGTGGGAGGGGGCGGCACCGCCCGACGGGGCGGGGCTCGGCGGGGGCGGGGCCGGGCGCCGAGTCTCCGGTCCGTCCGGGACAGACTGGCTGGCGGGCGGGCGCTGACGCCGCGGGGCCAGAGCGGGCCGCGCGGGAGCGTGCTGAGAGAGCAGTGGCACCGTCGGTTCCCGTCGGGGCTCCATAGGTCCCCGAGCCGTCCCTGGCTTGGCCATGGCGGGCGCGAGGCCCGGCGTCCACGCGCTGCAGCTGGAGCCGCCCACCGTGGTGGAGACCCTGCGGCGCGGGAGTAAGTTCATCAAATGGGACGAGGTAAGAGAGTGGCTGTCCCCTGCTCTGCCCAGATGGAAGCATTCCTTCATTCACATTCGGCTAGATGCTAGGGACTCCCATTTCAGTGTTGCCTGACTACCTCACCCCCTATTCCAGCCTTGCTGCACTCCAGAAACTTGAGTCCTGTTGTCCTGGTAATTGAAGACTTTGTCGTTGTCTCCCCCTAACCTCCCGCAACCCAGTCCTTTAGCTGTGGTCAATTGGGCTCACCACTCCTTGGCATGGAGACTTTGAACCCCAGTAAATCCTGTCCCTCTTCTCACTCTTTCCTACCCTTGCCAGACGATGAATATCAATGTCTCCATGCTGGTTCTCAGTTTCTGGTCTGGTCCCCAGACTCCTGTGCCTGACACTGGACTCCCAGGGGGCATAGGGCATCCTTGTCTTGAGTGGGGTGCCGCTGGGATCCTGCTCTTCCCAGTGCCTCGCCTGAGACATTATATTCATCACTTTTCAGCCTGTCCTGGTTGGTACCCCTTCGTCCTGCTTCTGGATTCCACGAGCTTTCTGTTCAGATAGGAGCACCAAATCACTCCTTACCAGAGACTTTGTTCCTTTTCAGGTTCCTCCAACTCTGGGAACTTTGCTCTCCACTCTTTAACTTAATGGCCTTGAACCCCAATAAATCCTGACCCTCATTTTTTACTGCTTTCTCCCTTGTACATTCTTGATACCCACCTGCGGCTTCTTAGCCAGATATCACGTCTCACCCACGTTTTTGTACCGTTCCCTCCCCTGCCCCCTGGGCCCCTTGCTCCCTAGGGCCTCAACTCAGCAGCGGCCGGAGCTTCCTTTACTGTTCCTTCCCAGCCGGGCCAAAGGCCTGGAAGACGCTAGGCTTCTTTCCGGCTGGGTGGGGCAGGAGTGGGAACTAAGGGGAGGGGCTGGGGGCGTGGCCTTAGCTGCAGGTGTGCTGGGCATGGGTGGGTACCCCCCGAGGCCCCAGGAGACTCCTTCCCCCCAAGCCAACCTAAAGGGAAAAGTTTCTCCTTTTCCTTGCAGTGTGATAAACCCAAATAAGGAAGTGGAAACAAGGAGAGGGCCTGGGGTAGGGTGGGGGTGCTGAACAAAGTCTGGAATTGAAGAGCCAGTGTCGTGGGTGGCCTTTGGAGGTTAAGCCCCCGAGGATGGTACCACAGAGGCTCTAGGGACAGTACCCACAAATCGCCCCCTTTCTAGCACTACCGGTGGCTGATTAGTCAGGTCCAGGGCAAGGTTTGGAATCTCCTGGAGGGGTTGGGACCTGGTGCTTGGTGTCCTCCGATTAGGGTTGAAGGATTATGAGTCCCATGGGTTTAGGGACCTGTGTCTCCAGATCAGCTGCTGTTCTTTTGTAAACCGAGACTGCATGGGTGGGGCTGTGCAACCCCTATTTTCTCAAGAGAAAAACTGAGGTCTCTGCTGTGAGGCTGAGATCAGGAGCCAGAGGTGGCCCTGCAGGGCTCTTGGCTCTGTTTGCCTCGAGCCAGGACTTTGTAAGTGTACCCCTGCAAATCCTGACTCCTCAGTTTCCTCCTGTGTAAAATGAAGGTGATGGCAGAATACATCTCACACACAAGGCGTTGGGGAACATGAAGAGGGGATTTTGAAATTAAGGGTGTAGAATTGGATGCGGTTCCCAGTTGGGGTTGTGGGACTGGGAGTGTGCCCTGTTGGTGGGGGGATTGTCTAGAGCAGTAGTTTGGGGATGCTGACTCTCTTTTGGCTCAAGGGACTGTAAGTGTAAGATTGACTTGAGTGTAAGTCCTTGCTGGTCCTCAGCACATGGGGTAGCCTTGGTCATCAGTGACTAGGTGCTAGAGTGTAAGTCCTTGCTGGTCATCAGCACATGGGGTAGCCTTGGGCATCAGTGACTAGGTGCTTTTTAGAAAATGAGCATATTCCTACTCTCCTGCTTTTATGTCAGTCACCGTCGGGTTGTTAGAGAGAAGAAACTCCCTGCCCAGTCTTCCTGAGGGGCCTTTTTCCATAAGATGGGTGAGCCTAGAGGCTCTGAGGATCCCATGAGGTGCGGTGTGATGGGTGATGAGCTTTGAGAAAGACCTTAGGGTGGCCAGATACTGTGAGGCCTCAAGGGACAGAGAGAGGCTTTAGCTCAGGCTCCCAAGCCCGCCCTCCGCTCTCATACAGCAATAGTATGCTAAAGTGATAGTGTGTAAGTAAGGGGTGTGAGGCAGAGGACTCCAGCATCCCTGACATCTCAGGCCTTCTGGGGAAACCGAGGCTAGGATGGGCTCCTCGAGGCCTCCACAGCAGTTTCATGGGTAGAGAAGTAATGAAAGTACAGGGTGGGGTGTGGCAAAAGCTGGGTGATAGGGACAGGGTAGCTAGTAGCCTATGGGATAGCATCTCAGGGCAAAGGTGAAGACGGGAGACGTGTTGGGAACTGAACCTGAAATGTCATGCTCATGACTTGTCGTCGTCTCCAGAAGCACTGAAGGCTGGAGGAGCTTCCTCTTGGCTCACTGGCAGAAACAGCTACTATAGGTCCAGCAACAAGCCTACTCCAGCCCTCACTCCCCTGACTCTGGTCTTGTACTGCCCTCAGGAGGCCTCCAGTCGGAACCTGGTGACCCTGCGTGTGGACCCTAATGGCTTCTTCTTGTATTGGACAGAATCCAACATGGTGAGAGCGGTGCTGGTGCTGCTGGCTCAGGCCTAGGCCTCTACTGGTGACCCCTGCCCAGCCCCTTGCCCTGGGGGAAAGGGCTAGCCAGGGTGGTCACTCCCCAGCCTGGGTGGGGAGATTAAGGACCCCTCCCTCATACTTCTCAGACACAAACCTTGGCTCTGTTTTTTTCAGGAGGTGGTCACGCTGGACATCAGCTCCATCAGGGACACACGGACAGGCCGTTACGCCCGCCTGCCCAAGGTGGGTGATAAGATCTGGTACTGATGGGGCCGAGGTTATCAGGGGACAGGGTCCTCCTCCTCCTCCTCACCTTTGGCTTTCACCACACAGGACCCCAAGATTCGAGAAGTACTGGGCTTTGGGGCCCCTGATACCCGGCTAGAGGAGAAACTCATGACAGTGGTAGCCGGGCCAGATCCAGTAAATACCACATTCTTGAACTTCATGGCTGTGCAAGATGACACAGTCAAGGTGGGTTGGGGTCAAGAGACAACCCAGGAAAGCAGATGCTTCATTGGAAGACATTATGTAGCCCAGGCTGGCCTCAAACTCAGGGCAACTATCTTTCCTAAGTTCCTCAAGTGCTGAGATTATGGGCATAAGTTCTCGTGATGTTTTATGCACCAGACCCTGTTCTGGATGTGGGCTGTGACTGGGCTAACCCCTCTGTCCCTTCATCTAGTCCTCCGTGTGTTATTAATTTCCAGGTCTGGTCGGAGGAGTTGTTTAAACTGGCTATGAATATATTGGCTCAGAATGCCTCCCGGAACACCTTCCTTCAGAAAGCGTGAGCCTGGGGTTCCTATGGGGAGCACCGGGGGTTCAGCTGACCAGTCCCAATCTCTGACCCTTGTACTTGCTTTCCCAGATACACAAAGCTAAAGCTTCAGGTGAACCAGGAAGGATGGATTCCAGTCAAGAAGTAAGTCCCCCTACCCCCTCAGCATCTCTCCTGACCTGACCTTGGTGATCTTTGCTGCCCACTGACCCTGACCCTTCCTGCCTGCATCAGCATTCTGAAGATGTTCTCAGCAGACAAGAAGCGGGTGGAGACTGCACTGGAGTCCTGTGGCCTCAACTTCAACCGGGTGTGTGGGGGCATGGCTAGGGTGAGGGTGGGGCAGGGTGGGATGTCACAGTGGGCACCCATTCTCTGGAACTGGCTGCCCTAGTCTTAGCCTGTACTCCTTACCCTCAGAGTGAGTCCATTCGGCCTGATGAGTTTTCCTTGGAAATCTTTGAGCGGTTCTTGAACAAACTGTGTCTGCGACCGGATATTGACAAGATCCTGCTGGAGATGTAAGCAGCCTGCAGGAATGGCTCCCATAGGCTGGGCTCTGCCTCTGGTTTCTGCTCAGTGTTCTTCTGGTCCAGTGAAAAAGGGTGCTGGCGGGCAGGTTTGTGGGTGTCAGAGTGAGAAACCCAGGGTACTCATGGTTTCTGGAACTCTCTGTCATCCTTTTGCCACAGGTAGCTTAATCATCCCACTCAGGATGGAGACCAAGGGCCTCAGACATGTTGTGGGACCTGCCTGAGCCAACCTAATGTGGGAGGCCAGAGGCAAGACTGGCCCTGGGGTTTGGAGGCGCAGAGTGGTGGATCAAGCATTTAGCAGCTTTTAAAACTCTTACAAATGCTGATGCCAGTCTGTCTTCTGCCCAACACAGTTGAGTGGTCAGGAGGGTGAACAGGGAAACTGAGGCCCAAAGTACCAGTCTGTGACTGTTGAAGTTAGGTGCAGGCCTTCTCACTTCTGTCTCCCAGGGTGAGGGCTTAGCACCAGGTGGGAGCTGAGGCTACAGCCTGACCCAGCTTCTGGGCCCCTTCAGAGGTGCCAAGGGCAAGCCGTACCTCACTCTGGAGCAGCTCATGGACTTCATCAACCAGAAGCAAAGAGACCCAAGACTCAACGAAGTGCTGTACCCGCCGCTTCGGTCCTCACAGGCTCGGCTCCTCATTGAGAAGTATGAGCGGAACAAACAGTTCCTGGAGCGCGGTGAGTAGCTATTAGCAGTGGGGCAGTGTGGGTGGGGCCAGCCGAGCCCAGCTGACCTGTTGGCACCCCATCCGCAGACCAGATGTCCATGGAGGGTTTCAGCCGCTACCTGGGAGGGGAGGAGAATGGCATCCTGCCTCTGGAGGCCCTGGATCTGAGCATGGACATGACACAGCCACTGAGTGCATACTTCATCAATTCCTCACACAATACCTATCTCACTGGTGAGTGAGTGAGAGAGAGAGAGAGAGAGAACAGAGACACACACATCCTCACGCTGCTTCTCCTTGGGGAGAGCACTTTGAACTTGATCACTCATTGGCCAATGCTGGGGAAGAGGCAGGAATGGCCACTCTACCCCAGAGTCAGTATCCCTGTGGGGTAGACCTTTTGGATATCTTGAAGTGTCCCTGGGGATGGGCTGAGGTCATATTTGTTTCATGGTGCAGAAGTAGCCTGTACAGATGCATGGGCCAGAGATAGATAGATAGTTTTAGAAGTAAAAACAGGGCTGGAGGTGCAGTTCAGGGATACAGTGCTAGTCTACCATGTGCATAGCACAGGAGAAGCAGGAAAGGAAGTATGTGCATGCACATGTGCGTCTGTGTGTGTGTGTGTGTGTGTGTATAAAACATGGGCCTAATGCCAGGTACACAGGAGGAGGGGGCTGGGAAGGGGAGGCAGGGCCAACCCTGGTCTGGAAGGCTTCTGGATTCAGTGTGAGTGGCAAGGAGGTTCTTTGGATGGCTTGACTGTGACCTGGCCAGTTGTCAGACATTCTGTGGAGATTGGGCTGGAGGCAGGGAGGTGCTGTGATCCTCCAGGCAGGAGGTGGTGAGGCTGGTGCAGGCCAGAGGTGGGTAGCAGGAGCAGCTATAGTAGATGCTGGTTAGGTCAGGGGAGTGGGCAGTGCTGGGAGTGTTTTATGTGAGGGAATGTGAGCCTGGGAACCAGCTGTGTCTGCAAATGCTATTGAATCCTACTTGATGAGTACCAGGGACTGGGGTTCAGGATATCTGCCCTTTCCCGAGGGCTTCTGGGGGAGACGGTACTGCCGTGGACAGTGACTGGAGGAGGAAGACGCTAGTCAGAGTGTACCGCCCTGGAATTGATTGGGCTGTGTCAGGGGTCTCTCTGTCCCCAGTCTGGGTTGGTTCCACATGGGATGGGGTGGCCAGTGGGTAGTGACACAGCCTTACCTGCAGCGGGCCAGCTGGC
This sequence comes from Grammomys surdaster, assembly GCF_004785775.1. NCBI lineage: Eukaryota > Metazoa > Chordata > Mammalia > Rodentia > Muridae > Grammomys > Grammomys surdaster. The sequence continues at coordinate 1,141,316 of NW_021604650.1, forward strand.
TGGAACATCATCGGTGGAGATGTACCGCCAGGCGCTGCTGTGGGGCTGCCGCTGTGTGGAGCTGGATGTGTGGAAGGGGCGGCCACCGGAGGAAGAGCCCTTCATTACCCATGGTTTCACCATGACCACTGAGGTGCCGTTACGTGATGTGCTAGAGGCCATTGCTGAGACAGCCTTCAAGACCTCACCCTACCCTGTCATCCTCTCCTTCGAGAACCATGTGGACTCGTGAGTGGGCTTGCCTTGGGAATCTCTAGAGAGACCTCTGGTGGAGGTAGTCTGGAAGGACCCCAACACAGCCCTTTCATACTTTCATCAGCTCTGACCCTGAGGTACTCATCCACTCTATAGGCCTCCGACTCCTGGGAACCTTTGACCTCTGACCTTGTCCCCACAGGGCAAAGCAGCAGGCCAAGATGGCTGAGTACTGTCGCTCTATCTTTGGGGATGCGCTGCTCATTGACCCACTGGACAAGTACCCGGTATGGGGGCTTGGAGTTAAGCCGGGGTATATGCAGCTGAAGGGTGACTGACTAGGTCTGACCTGTCCACGTTGCCCAGCTATCTGCGGGCACCCCTCTGCCTAGTCCACAGGACCTTATGGGCCGCATCCTGGTGAAGAATAAGAAGCGGCATCGGCCCAGCACAGGTGTCCCTGACAGCTCAGTGCGCAAGCGGCCTCTGGAACAGAGCAACTCAGCCCTGAGTGAGAGTTCGGCTGCCACAGAGCCCTCCTCACCCCAGCTTGGTATGGCCTGGCCTGACCTCCGGCCCTGATCCTCACATGGACTTAACTTCCCATCCCAGTATCTCCATCACTCCAGCCCGACCTCCGACCTTCCCCGCTCTCGGCTGGGTGTTGATCTCTCTGCCGTGACTTTCAGTATGTCACAGCTGCCCAGCCAGTGTAGGGCTCTGGATTCTGACCTTTGATCTCATCCATCCTCTTCCTTCAGGCCCCTGACACTTGACTTGTAACCTCCACTGACTCTATTTACCCAGCTACTTCAACTTTCAGCTAACTTTTGCCTAGTCCCCTTATTGAGATCCCTCTTCATGACAAGTGACTGCTCACCCCACTAACCCCTGCTGGGTATGGCGCTGGCTGAGCCCAACTTTCTGTTCAGGCTGTTGCTCTAGTTCCCTGCTCTGTGTAACTGACACCTCTGGACAATCACTAGCCTTAATGCCACCCAGACTCTGACCCCTACCCTCTCCCCAAGCTGTACTTCTTTAAGAGAGCACCCTGACACCAGACCCTTGGCCCTTGTGCAGGGTCCCCCAGCTCCGACAGCTGCCCTGGCCTAAGCAATGGGGAGGAGGTGGGGCCTGAGAAGGCCAGCCTGGAGCCTCAGAAGTCTCTAGGTGAGGAGGGCATCAACCGGGGACCTAATGACCGAGAGGATGAGGAGGAAGATGAAGAAGAGGAGGAAACAACGGATCCCAAAAAGCCCACCACCGATGAGGTCAGGACCGTAGGCGGGTAGAGGGGCGTTTGCTAGGTAGCGGCCATTGTGTTATGCATTTGCTCTCACGGGTTCCAGTTTAAGTAGGTATGCAAATGAGCCTGCAAGAGTTAGGGTGCAAGGCCAAAGAGACGCTCCACTAGTAAAAGCATCTGCCTCCACATGCTTGTCTTCCTCACAGAAATCAAGTAAGTACACAGATAGATGATGGCTGGCTAGATAAAATGTAATAATAAAAGAGCTAGGATGTGGTCACTCACAGCTTTAGCACTTAGGGAGACAGAGTCAGGTGAATCTCTCAGTTTGAGGCCATCCTGATCTACAGACTTAAGTTCTAGAACAGTTCTAGGCTCCACAGAGAAACTCTGTCTTAAAAAAAAA
>NW_021604650.1:1143262-1201723 GCF_004785775.1 Grammomys surdaster
TTTTTTTTTAGGTTTTTTGAGACAGGGTTTCTCTGTGTAGCCCTGGCTGTCCTGGAACTCACTCTGTAGACCAGGCTGGCCTTGAACTCAGAAATCCGCCTGCCTCTGCCTCCCAAGTGCTGGGATTAAAGGCGTGCGCCACCACTGCCCGCCTAGAGAGACCCTATCTCAAAAAATAATGTTAGGATACAGGACTGGCAAGATGACATTCCAAGTAATAATGATTGCCATACAAGTCTAGTGACCTGACTTTGACACTCAGAACCCAAGGTAGAAGAACACAACTGACTCTCAAAAGTTGTCCTCTGTTGGGCGGTGGTGGCGCACGCCTTTAATCCCAGCACTTGGGAGGCAGAGGCAGGCGGATTTCTGAGTTCGAGGACAGCCTGGTCTACAAAGTGAGTTCCAGGACAGCCAGGGCTCCACAGAGAAACCCTGTCTCGAAAACAAAACAAACAAAGAAACAAAAGTTGTCCTCTGATCAACATGTGTGCTCCATGGCAGCAAGTACCCACACTTATACACACTCACACACACGAAAATAGTAAATAAAGTTAAAAGTTTAAAGAGGGAATTGCTGTCTGGGAAAGGGACACTGCCCTGGTATGGAAGTTGGGACAGACAGCATGTGTCAAGGCCCTGTGGCAGGAGTCGAGGTGACAGAAAGGTCACTGTGGCTGTTGTGGGAGGAAGATTTGAGAGGGTCCCTGAGTTGGGGATGATGGGTGTGCTGGGCACTGAGAGGCTCTATCCAGGTGATGTGCCAGCATCCTGCAGGAAGCTGTTGAGCAGTATGCCTGCGGGTGTGGGAAAGGGCTAGCCCCCCTTGGAGGGGGTGAGTCAGGGACATCTGGTGTCACTGATCTTGAGTTTGGGGCCACAGGGCACAGCCAGCAGTGAGGTCAATGCCACGGAGGAGATGTCGACACTCGTCAACTACGTTGAGCCCGTCAAGTTCAAGTCCTTTGAGGCTGCTCGAAGTGAGTGGGTACGGGTGACGGGGAGCTGGCCCTGCCAGCCCTCGGCCACTCTTACAGCTTCCCTCCACCTCCCCAGAAAGGAATAAGTGCTTCGAGATGTCATCCTTCGTGGAGACAAAGGCAATGGAGCAACTGACCAAGAGTCCCATGGAGTTTGTGGAGTATCCTCTCCAGGCCCTGGGCTAGGGTGGGGCCGGCAAGGACTTGCAGACGCCAGCGAAACATCTGCATGGGGTCCTCAGTAGGCTGGGGTGTGAAGGCTCAGGGGCAGCATGGGCAGCTTTGCTGGGATTCCAGGAGAATGAGATGGGGCCGAGACAGACTGGCAGAGAATGGTCACTTCTTCCCTTACGGCCTTGACCAACAACCCCAGATACAACAAACAGCAGCTTAGCCGCATCTATCCCAAGGGCACCCGTGTGGACTCCTCCAACTACATGCCTCAGCTCTTCTGGAATGTGGGTTGCCAGCTTGTTGCCCTCAACTTCCAGACCTTGGGTGAGCTCTGGCCCTGTCTTAGGGTTTTTACTGATGGATAAAACAATGTGACCAAACACAACTTGGGAAGGAAGGGGTTTGTTTCATCTTACAGTTTACAAGTCCATCACTGAGGGAAGTCAGGAAATGAACTGGAGCAGAAGCCATGGGGGAACGCTGCTTACTGGCTTGCTCCTCGTGGGTTGCTCAGCCTGCCTTCGTACAGCATCTGGGACCACCAGCCTCCCATATCAGTCCTTAGTCAAAACAAGTGCACCACGAGCCAGTCTGATGGGAGGCATTTTCTCAATTGAGATCCTGCTTCCAAAGTGACTCGAGCTGGTGTCAGTTGACACAGAACTGGGCAGCACACCCTCCTTGACCCTTGCCCGTCTTACTGGCTTCTAATTTACCTAATCCTCGATCCCCAACTTTAACCAATACTTTGTCCTGAGCCTTTACCTAGACTGATTCTATGGACCCTCACCTGTCTAGTTGTTCTTGAACTTGGACCCTTGGTCCATTGATCCCATCCCTGGTCCTGGACCTTGAACTCTGGCTGACCCCTGCTGAGCCTTCACTGATCCACTTGTGTCACCTACAGACTTGCCAATGCAGCTCAACGCAGGCGTGTTTGAGTACAACGGGCGCAGTGGGTACTTGCTCAAGCCTGAGTTTATGCGGCGGCCGGACAAGTCTTTTGACCCCTTCACTGAGGTCATCGTAGATGGCATAGTGGCCAACGCCTTGCGGGTCAAGGTGGGGCCCAGGAGGGGTTGGGCCTAGGGTTTTCTGAGGAAGACACACAGCAGCTGCCGTACTTACCTCCTTGGGCTGTCCCACCCCAGGTGATTTCGGGGCAGTTCCTGTCTGACAGGAAGGTGGGCATCTATGTCGAGGTGGACATGTTTGGTCTCCCAGTTGACACGAGACGCAAATATCGCACACGGACATCCCAGGGGAACTCATTCAACCCTGTGTGGGATGAGGAACCCTTTGACTTCCCCAAGGTAAGCCCACTCTGTGGCAGGCCAACCCACCATGACTTTGCTGTGCTTAGTCTGAGAGCAGGGGCCAGGCATATCCCAGGGTCAGGCTCGGGTTCTCTGTCCTTTTCTGAGTGACAGATGGGATAAGAAGAGACAAGGGCTGTAGCATAGGGATGATGACATGTCCTATCTTGTGTCGTTCCTGTTCTTTCCCCACATGAGGAGCATACACTGCCTGCCTTGTCTCCAAGGCAGGAAGCACTTGCCAGAGACCACAGCTACAGGCTTGCCCTGCCCCCACCCCCTGTGGTCCCATGGGAATGAGGTTTCTACTCTTGACCTGGTTGAAGTGTGTCCTGAATTTATACACATGGCTCAGTGACCTGTCCTGTCCGATAGCCCTGAGGGCTTCTGGTTGCCTGTGTCCTTGGCTCAGAGCTCTGGTGGTCATCCCCTGAGCTGGGCTTCTGTGCTAAAGGTGAAGTCTTGGTGGCTATGGGATGGAGGTCCTGGCACTGCCCCATGGCTCAGCAGTCTGGGCTCCACAGGTTGTGCTGCCCACGCTGGCCTCACTTCGCATTGCAGCCTTTGAGGAGGGTGGCAGATTTGTTGGGCACCGTATCCTGCCTGTCTCTGCTATCCGCTCAGGTGAGTCCATGGGCTTTGGGCAGTACTGGGGTAGCTTGGGAGTTTGGCCAGGCCTAGATCAACTTTCCCTCCTGCCCACCCAGGATACCACTATGTCTGCCTGCGAAATGAGGCCAACCAACCGTTGTGCCTGCCTGCCCTGCTTATCTACACTGAAGCTTCTGACTATATCCCAGATGACCACCAGGGTGAGACAGGGTGATAGGTTCGGCAGAGGTTCCAGAAGGTTCGGAACTGGGCTTGGACATGGCTGATTTAGGTGCCCCAATTCAAGTGGGGTTAGACTTCCCACCCTTGGAGCCCTGTGCTAGCAGGAAGAGTGTGACCTGGGCTTTGATCTGAAGACTGGGCCTTCTACTTCCTCTAGACTATGCGGAGGCCTTGATTAACCCCATCAAGCATGTTAGCCTAATGGACCAGCGGGCCAAGCAGCTGGCTGCTCTCATTGGGGAGAGTGAGGTGAGTGGGTAGCCACGGAGGTGGGCAGGGCTAGGCCTACCTTGACATTGGGGACCAGTAAACAACTCCTCCACAGGTACCCCCAGCTCCCAGCCCTGCCATCTGATGTCTTTCTCCAAATTATGCTGTTAAGTATCTTATTGCAGACCCTAGTTCCTTGTCTCTCCAGCCTGACCCATGCCTGGGAAGCCTGTTCTCTTTTCTGGGTTCTTTTGTTTCACTCAAACCTAGGAATGAAGTCAAGTGGCTGCTAGGTGCCAGCTTGCTGCCAGCCCTAGTGTGAGGTCAGTCACATCCTTGGCTCATTGCCCTGTCCCTCACCGAGATGGGACACTGAGGCTATGGGAAGTGGCTCAGCTCCACACAGCCTGGCTGGGCCTCCAGCCTGTTTTCAGCCCCTAAAACTTGACCTTTCTGCCTTGTGGTACTGTCGGGATTTTTGGATGGCTTACAGTGGGCAGAAGGGCTGTGGGTTTTTGCTTTTGTATGTAAACATGTTGGTTTGCGTGCACATATGTGTGTGTGGTTTTCTAGAGACACTCCACCTTTTTTTCTGAGATAGGTTCTCTCATTCAACCAGACTGGTTGGCCAGTGAACTCAGGGACCCCCCTGTCTTTGCCCACTGGGGTTATCAGCATGAGGTAATCCAACCACAGGCCCTCATGCTTTTATGGTAGGCACTTTATTGAGTCAGTCAGTTTTCCAACCCTCACTTCTTCCTCCAGGCTGGATAGGGATGGAGCCCAGGCCAGGCCAATGCTCTACCTCTAAGCTATACCCTCAGCTCAGTTATGGACTCTTGAAAGAGGATATTCTCATTTGCACTGATTTGGGTTGTGTCTAGACTGGATTTTCTCAAGCTCCTGGTGGGGGTTAAAGCAGTGGGTATACACACACTGGGGCGCTAGAAGCCAGGGAAGCCATGAGGAGATAGTGGCTTCAGTGGGGAGGTGTCAGGAGCAGAGGTCCAGCCACATGTCCTGACCCGGTCCCCATGGGGCCTGTGGCGGCCAGGAAAGAGATGACTGCAATTAGGGCTGTGAGGAGCTGTTAGCCAAAGAGACTGGTGCCCACTCTGCACTTGCTTCCTTTGCTGATTAAATCAGAAGCTGAGCATCCAGGAGGACAAACCACCAGGCGGGTGGGAGGGAGGCACATGGAAGAAGGCCTGCTGGGGTGGGGCCAGGCTTCTCCAGAAGCCTCTGGGAGTTGTTGAAGACATGAAGTGATCTGGTAACACAGAGCCTTCCTGGATGGCACGGGCAAGGGTCCAGGGGTGCCTATTGTTATCTCCTCATGGGGTACACAGAGAGAGCTGGTAGGGGCATAGGGCACTCAGGAGGTAGAAGGACCCAGAAAGGTGAAGAGAACAATTTTGGAAAGAGTTTTCTCTTACAGGCTCAGGCCAGTACAGAGGCATATCAGGAGACCTCGTCTCAACAGCCAGGGTCACAGCTGTCCTCCAACCCCACACCTAACCCACTGGATGCCTCTCCCCGCTGGCCCCCAGGTCCTACCACTTCCCCTACTAGCACCTCCCTCAGTAGCCCAGGTAAGGGGCAGCCTGTGGTAGGGGTGGGCCCAGGGGAGCCGCCCACAGCTGGATTCCTCAGCTTCTCACTACAGTCTCTGCTCTCCAGGGCAGCGAGACGATTTGATTGCCAGTATCCTCTCTGGTAAGGGGCACATCCTGATCTGGGGTAGGGCCGCCTGGTAGGTGTCTGCCCCTCCCAGCTCAGCCATGCCTGGCCCACCTTGACTGCTACCCTGTCGCCTTTGCTCCCCCTTGTAGAGGTGACCCCTACACCTTTAGAGGAGCTCCGAAGCCACAAGGCTGTGGTGAAGCTCCGGAGCCGACAGGATCGAGACCTGAGGGAACTACATAAAAAGCACCAGCGCAAGGCTGTGGCCCTCACCCGCCGCCTTCTGGATGGCCTAGCCCAGGCCAGGGCTGAGGGGAAGTGCCGGTCTTCCTCCAGTGCTCTGTGAGTACCCTGCAGCCTGTTGCCACCTGTGTTGTGTGCTGACAGGAATATCAGAGGGAGGCGTGTGTGTGAGTCTCCAGGCTGGGTGGGCATGTTCATATGCCACAAGGTAGAGGCAGGTTCCTATATTGCGTCCTCACTCTAGCCTGGGAGTTACAACTCTTCTGAGGTCCCTGGCTAAAAAGCAGGAACCCATCACCTGTGTGAAGCTAACGGGACAGCTGCTGGCCCCTGCTAGGCCTCCTGATTTGCATAGCATAGCTCACCTAGCTGGTGCCTGCCATTGTCTGCTGGCATGAGCTCTGCCCTAACTGTCCTCCTCTGCTAGGGACCTGGCATTGAGAAGGTTCTCCCTATAGGGGCAGGGCCACCCATGTGGAGGACATGAAGGAGGAAGAAGAGGACGCTAAACAGTATCGAGAGTTCCAGAACCGACAAGTCCAGAGCCTGCTGGAGCTGAGGGAAGCCCAGGCAGATGCAGAGACTGAACGGAGGCTGGAGCATCTGAGACAGGTGATGGGCGTGTGGTATGGGCAAGGAGAACCAGCTTCCTGGGTAGATCTGCCATTAGCCCTGTGTTACCTGCTGGCTGCGTGCACCCCCAGGCTCAGCAGCGGCTCAGGGAGGTTGTCCTGGATGCGCACACAACTCAGCTCAAGAGGCTGAAGGAGCTGAATGAAAGGTAACAACAGAAGAGCCTGTGTGAGTGTGGGGGACTCTGGTGCCCAGAGTCCAACCTCTGACTTCCTCCTATCCCTCCATGCTGCTCCAGGGAGAAGAAGGAGCTTCAGAAGATCCTGGACAGGAAGCGCAACAACAGTATCTCAGAGGCCAAGACAAAAGAGAAACACAAGAAGGAGGTGTAAGTGTGTTAGGACTGGGAGCCACTGAGTGAGGGGCGACAGGGAGAGAGCCTGGCCCTGAGCCGCCCTTTCACCTCTGCAGGGAACTGACAGAGATTAATCGTAGGCATATCACTGAGTCAGTCAACTCCATCAGACGGGTGAGTGAGCCCTGCCTCTCCTTCTCTCATCAGAAGCTCAGCTTTTCAATGCCAACCTAGGTGCCGTGTTTCTCTGCAAAAGGCTCCTAATGCCTTTCTCCAGGGACTGTACCAACTGCCCCTGGTCCCTGCGTCATATCTAACACCTTAGGACTCCCCCCCCCATTTCAGTGACCCCCAGGCCTTGCCCCTCCCTCAGCTGAACTCTTGCCCTCCTTTACAGCTGGAAGAGGCCCAGAAACAGCGCCATGAGCGCCTTGTGGCGGGGCAGCAGCAAGTCCTCCAGCAGTTAGAAGAAGAGGAGCCCAAGGTGAGGCCTGGGAGGAGGCAGACAGGCAGAGCACAGAGCTGGGCAACTCAGCCCCTCTCAACACTCATCTTCTTGTAGCTGCTGGCCCAGCTGACCCAGGAGTGTCAGGAACAGCGAGAGAGGTTGCCCCAGGAGATCCGTCGGTGCCTGCTGGGCGAGACATCCGAGGGATTGGGGGACGGCCCCCTGGTGGCCTGTGCCAGCAATGGTCATGCACCTGGGAGTGGTGGGCACCTGTCCGGTGCTGACTCGGAAAGCCAGGAGGAGAACACCCAGCTTTGAACTGGCTGAGCAAGAGGTGGCCACAAGTCTGGGTGGGCACTGGGCTGTGGGTAGAAGACACTAATACTTTGGGTTTTTTTAAACCTTTTATCTTTAGAAGTTTTATTTTTTTAAAATCGGAGGCAAATGCTTCACACTAACTCTAACTCCATTTTCTTGGGACCTCTTCGGTCCTCAGCCTCCCCTTCTAACTTCAGACCTAGGGAAAGGGCTAGGGCTTGTACCCCATAACATTCACCTAAGATAAGTGCTTCCTGATTCGCAAGGAACAGCAAGAGGAACCCTGGAGCTCTGGATAGTAGAAACCAATCCTTTATATTTGGGGATTTTTTTTTTTTTACATGAATAAAAGTGGACTTCAGGGACCCTGTGTATAGTGTAGTTTGGATGAAAACACTTTGGGCTCTAGCTCTGGTACTGCCATTTTCTCTGGGGCCTCAGTTTTCTCATCTGTAAAATGGGGTTTTGCCATTGTGGTCAGATTCCTATTGAAGAGTTTCAAGGTTTGAACCTGGCTGCCTTGCCTAAGGTCTGTGGTGACCTTATTCCCTATCAGAGGTAGCTTCTGTCCTTCCCATGTCTATCCCAAACCCCTAAGTTCCCCAAACCCATTAATCTCTTTTCCTTCAGCCTTTCCCTGTCTCTTTGTTCAGGCTCAGACCCGGCTTTAGGAGGCCTTCCCTACTCCCCACCCCTTCCTGTTGCCTGATACAACCCAAGCACCCAGCATCTTACACCAGGGCTGCTGGGATCCCCACAAAAGGTTGAAGCTGAGTTTTCAGATTGGTGGGAAGGGGTCCATGGCTCTTAGGAGAAAGGAAATTGATAGTCTTAAGGGTTATTCCTGGCAGGGGCTATGATACTCTGGATGCCCTGTGGCGCTCTCACCCCTATGAGGGAGATGTTTTGCCTGTTTTACAGATATGGAAACAGGCCCTGAATGGAAGATGCGTTCACTGGGCCATAGCTAAGTGGAGACCTGCTGGAAGGCAGGATGGCCTACGTGCTAGCTCTGTGCTAGATGCTCTTCACCAGCCTGGAGGACATGCTCTGAGCCTGGAACCAGCCAGGAACACCAGAGACCCTGTGGCAAGAGAATGGGCCAAGCTCTGCAGCTGGGGCAGGCTGGCACTTCTTCAAGGCCTCTCCCAGCTTCCTGGCGGTTGGGGACTGGCTGCTCCCTCCAGAGGAAGGCAGCCTCTTATCTGGGCTTATCTCCTGCCAATGAAGTGTTTGCTTTGCTTTGTTTTTGTTGCAGCCCCAGGCAAACAGATAGGGTAGGAAGGCCAGAGAAGCTGGGTGGCCAGGGTTGGGCTTCCCCAGGCTAAGGCCTCAGCTCTCCCTGAGATTCCTACCATTGCCCAAGTCACCTTCTTCAGCTGTCAGTCTGTGTCATGTTCCCAGATCTGCCACTTTTCCATATTCCATGTCCTATATCGCTGATTGGGTGACCTCCATTTTCCCAAACACTCCATGTGGGCTGGGGTCCTCAAGTCCTGGTATGTCCATGTGCAGAGAGTGTCAGTTCTAGACATAGCCTCACTTTCAAGTCTGACCTACTCCTTGAGGCCCTGTTGTGGGGACCACCCCCTCCCATGTACCGGGAAGCGAAGAGTTGTGGCGCAACTTATCTGCATATCCAGCGCAAAGCACTGGCCTGGGCTATAGGGGCGCCAATAAATCTCTGAACTGAGCTCTGGGCCCTGCTCCAGGTCCCTGTGAGAAGCTTCTACGTTCCCTAGCGATCGGTCTGCCGCGCCGCCCCGCCCCGCCCCACGTGCCTTGCCAGGTCCCTGAGCTGCGCTGGCCCCAGGCCGGTCAAACAGTAGCTGCTCACAAGGACTGACCCAAATAGGAACAAATGACCCCCCCCCCCGCCCGCCCCGGGGGAGCTGCGACATGGTTTGCAGAACGCTAAATTCCCGCGGCCGGCTGGGCTGCGGTTCCCAATTACCATATTAGAGATAAGGGCCTGGCCGTCCCAGGGGTCCAGCCACGCTCCTCTTCCCCACCCAATCCAAGCAGCCCGACTCCGCGGGTTGCCTCGACCTTTTCTTGGTCTCAGTCCTTAGAGTTTGCTTCTTCCTCGGGTAAAACTAGTCTCTTTTAAAACTATCAGCGATAGAAATCCGGCTTGCGGAACCCCAAACGAAGGACAGAGGCGCGGCGACACATGCGCGGGCTTTATTATAAAGCACGTTTCTCGAGACCTCGGGTCCCCAGTTATGATGATAGGACAGCACCCTGTCTCGGTTTACCAGGACTCGTAACTTAGCACAGACGCCTGACGATAATCCAGTACCGGAGAGGGAAAATAGCCACTTCCGGAGGCCTAGGGGGTGGGTTGTGTGGAAAACTTTGAAACTCCAAACAAGAGCCACCCCTTCGTGGCTACTGCACGCACCGGAAGGGACTCAGGCTGTACGTCAGCTCGTCTCTCCGTTAAAGGGACACAGAGATCCTCCTTTTTTCCTAAGGCCTCGAAAGACTTCCGCCCACACCCAATATGGTGGGCGACCGGAGCTGGTAGAGTTCCGGAAATGTGGAGCAGAAGATCACTGGGAGGGGGTGGAGCCTCCTTTGCCCAAGTTTCGATCCCACCAGGACTGGATAATGCGAGTCCAGCTGGTGCTTTGTCGCATCTGTGTTGCAGTGCCTGCGCTCTTTGGGCGAGGAAGTCCCTTCAGGGAAGGAGGAGGAAAGAGTGAGCCTTATTCTGGCGTCCCGAGTAAGGTCCCCACCACCAGCTTGCTCTGCACTCGGCCGTCAGAGACACGGGAGGATGCGTGTACAGGGACCCTAAATGAAACCGCACAGCCAGAGATCTAGAGGATGGGGCAGAACTCAAGAATTTAAACTAGCTTAAGAAGTTGTGGAGAGGCCGGGCGGTAGTGGCGCACGCCTTTAATCCCAGCACTTGGGAGGCAGAGGCAGGCGGATTTCTGAGTTCGAGGACAGCCTGGTCTACAGAGTGAGTTCCAGGACAGCCAGGGCTACACAGAGAAACCCTGTCTTGAAAAAAAAAAAAAGGTTGTGGAGAGGCTCAGATACCAGCGAGCCTCGTACTCTATGAACCTGACGTTTCAGGAACTTTGGCGTGAAGTCGGTCTGTACTACAGATTTCCGTTCTCGAGGTGGTCTGACTGTAAAAGAGCTCTCAATTACAGGTGAAGGCGTGTTCTGGGATTGGGGGCGGGGTCTCGGACAAAGAAGGAAGAGGGAAATCCCGGCAAGTCACTGGACATTGGGACAGGGGACAGATTAGAACTGCAAGTCCCAGCATGCTCTACAACACGAAAGGGAAAATTTGGTGGCTCTGAAACTAGAAATCCCGACATGCCCTAAATCGAAGGAGGGGGAGGCGACTGAGGGTTCCGGTCCCATCGCACCCAACGCTGGCGCTCACCTTGAAGGAACCCTCAAACTCATCGCTCATCCGTCGGAGCTCACGGCCGTAGCGCTGTGCTGCCCAGAGATTGGGGGGAGCCGAACGCGAGCGTCCTCGGAAAGGGCTAAGCTCCTCCTCCACCCCTTCATCCTCCTCGGTCCCCGCTGGGTACGAACTGTGGCGACTCCGGGTCTCCGTAGCCCCAGCGCCTGCAGAGGTCAGGGTGTGGAAGAGGTGTGAATCTCTGGCCTGCTATTGTCCGCACCACAGTCCCAGTCCCCCACTTTGTGAATTCGGGGCGCTCAGAGGGCTTTTGTGAGAAATCGATTACTTCCACAAATCCTTGTACAGTGTTAGTAATGAAGAAGCCGTTAGTGTACAGGACAGTCTACCTTGCCTTTCACAAAATAGAGACGTAAGATATAACTATCACATGGTCTCAGCAAACCTTAAGTAGGGAGGTGTCTTGAAAAACAAGAACGCTGTGCATCTCCTAGTGCTCTTTTTTTTGGGAGACAGTGTCAAGAACTGGCATCACTCATCCGTCTTATTTTTCTGAAACTGAAGTATGTATGTGCTAAACTATCCTCCTCTCTACCTAGTTCAACAGACCCAGCATAGAGGCTTGAGCTGGGTGTGGTAGTTTATAATTCTAGAACTGGTGAGGTTGAAGCAGGAGGTTGAGTTTAAGCCCAGCCTAGACTACAGGACACTTGTCGTTTTGTCTCACAAAAGAGTGGGGTGGAGTGGGGGACATGGACTATGACAGGACTCATGCACAGGTAGTCAGAGAGGCCACGTTTCCTCGGGTAGACAAGGCTGGAGCACAGGGCCCATAAGGCCACGCAGCTCTTGCCTTCACGCAGCTCTTGCCTGCCCAGCCACCCTTCACTTTTAAGTTCTGTCAGGAAGGGACAGCCTCACCTCGCCTACAGACTGACGCACCTGTGTGAAGGTCGAATCGGTGTGCAGATGTGTCCTGTGAGCTGCAAGAGCATTGTGGGTGATCTCTGGTCTGTGTATCGTGTGCCATCCTGACTTCTGCCATCTGTACCCCTCTGTCCAGACCAGTGAAGACCCAGACCACTCCCAGGACAGAGTCCAGAGCTAGGCACAGCCTACTGCCCACACCCAGGTATCTGCAGGCTTGGGAGGAGGTAAAATCACCCTCAGGTTGAGGGGTTGATAAATTTGCCTCCCTCTCTCCAAGGTCAGCTGGCAAAACTCTGAAGCTCAGCTGTACAATCCCAGCTGCAGACATGTGACAAAAAGCAGAGGTAAGAAGGAGACCCTCACGAAAGACCTGGCCTGGGTCTGCTCCAAGCATCTGGCCAGAGCATTCTTGCTCATCTACAGAGTGCTCTCACTGGGACCACTCAGTAGCTGGGCTGGTTCCCTTTCGTGATCTTGGACCCATTTCCCCAATGCCTTGTCATCTCAGTCTTTGTCTGTGGCACAGGGACAGCCTGTCTCAGAGTCACCACTCCACTCTGTCCTTTGAGCATCCACTGGTTTCTTGGCTCCTGTGTAGCAGATCTGGAGTTCTCCTTATCTTACATAGAAAGAAGCAGGACACCGGAAGGACCATGCCTGCATTGTGGTGGTGCAGCCGATCTGCACTGAGTAATGAACCTCAGCCCTAGAATCAGGGTGTTTGTGTGCTGGGCTGGAGGTGGGAAGGCACGTCTTCCAGGTGGCCTTGGTCTAAGCTCAGTCCCTCCTCCTTCATGAAGAAGCAAAACAAAGGCTGGTGAGATTGCTCAGCTGGTAATGAATCTTTCAGTACAAGCCAGAGGAGCTAGTGGGAGCCGTGGAATCCATGTAACAGGAGAAAGAGAAAACCACCTCCACAAGCTGTCCTCTGACCTTCACTAGCACTTGGACATGTGGCATCTGTGCCCCCTCCCCGAACAAACCTGTTTTCATAAGCTATGTTAAAATCCTTGTTTAGCACCAGGCCTTTAATGCCAGCACCCTGGAGGCAAAGGCCCTTGGATCTCTGAGTTCAAGACCAGCCTGGACCACAGCATTAGTTCCAGGTCGGGCAGAGTTACATAGAGAAAGACGATCTCAAAATACAAAACAAACAAAAATCCTTGCTTAGGCTTTGCATATGCTCAAGGCCCTGGGTTCCATCCCAACACCTCACCAGTCAACCAACCAACCAATCAGAACACTGACCAGGTCAGGCTGGAAGATTCTTTGGATTGGTTCATTTTATTCTTAACTCTTACCCAAGGTCACACAATAAGTGACAAAGACTGGTGCAAACCAGTCTGACTCCCAGGGGCCTTGCTCTTCTCATGTACCAGCCACCCTTCCACAGTACCATAAATTACCTTGAGAGCCCAATTTGGAGGAGTCCTGTTCTCCCGCCATGCCAAGAGCCCATGCTGAGGTAGGGAGAACTGTTAATGACTAAAGGCACTCAGCAATGCCAAGCACCTCAGCAACATCTGTGTCAAGAGTATTTGTATTGGCTGATGAGAAAGGGTCTCAGATGGTAGAGATGCTGACCTTGAACTTCTGGTCCTCCTGCCCCTGCCCCCCAACTGCCGTTTATGTGGTACTGAGATTAGAGGCCGAGGCTGCGTGCACACTAGGCAGGTATTCCATGGACTGAGCTGCGTCTCCAGCCTCCTAAAGGAATTTTAGAAATTATCTTTGCATTTACAGGAAAGAACCTGGAGATTCTTGGAACTCCTTGGACAAAAGAGGGTAGGTAGGGTGTGGCCTAGACCTGCCTCAGTCCCTCAGGGGAAGGGATGGATGGCTACTCTCTGGGTGGATGCTCAGGTCTGCTCATAAGTCACCTTCCTAGACAGACTGGGGATAGGGGAAGAAACTGATTGATAGGCACCTTTTTTTAAGTTCCTTACCCACAGGGCTTCTGGGTAAGTGGGTGTGGCTGAGCCAGCAAATTCACAGTGCAAGAAGCATCCTGGTATACCCCATTAAAATTGGTGGGGGTGCCTGGGGGATGACAAACCACGGAAAAGTGCTTGCCACCAAGCCCTCAGTTCCTGAGACCCACAGGGTAGAAGAGGAGAAAACCAAACCAACTCCTAAAAAGTATCCTCTGACCTCCATACATGTCTTTATACACATAAAATAATTCATAAAAACCAAACAAACAGCAAAACCAACCATGGTGACCAGAGAAAGAGTATTAAAAACAAAAACAGCAGCTTCCCAGAAGCTTCCAAGCAGTGAGGCTCTGCCCTCAGGCAGGGCAGGCCACTGTGTCTGCCTTGTCTCCACAATGATTGCCCAGACCTGTGCAGTAGCCTTGAGGAAAGGCATCTTAGAGTTCTAGCCTGGGGCCTTACCTGGCCCTGCTCTGGCCAAGTGTTCTGTCAGGGCCACTGTAACAACAGCACAGCTTACTGGTAGCTGGATTCAGAGACAACATGTCCCAGAAAACATCTTTGTGCCCACCACCACTTTACTCATCAGCACCGAAATGTGATTTTCATACAATTCTTACCTGTTATAATAACATACTTTGGTCCCTAGATTTTGTCAACCACTTCATAGACAAAACTGTCCATGGTAGCATATGCCCTTAATCCAAGCCCTTGAGGGAAGAGACCTGAGTTCGAGGCCAGCAGAGCTAGTTCCTGGAAAGCCTGAGCTACACAGAGATATTCTGTCTAAAAAAATCAAAAGAAATAAAGAGCTAGTCCTGAAGTTGGTGCAAACCCACAGTCCCAGCTCCTTGCTGGTTGGGTGTCTGAGGCCAGATGGTTGCTTAGGCCAGGGGTTTGAGGTCAGCCTGGGCAACACGAGAGATTTTGTCTCATCAAATGTAACAAAGGCTGGAGATGTGGTTTAGTGAGAGTGCTTGCCTAGTAAGCTGGAGGTCCTAGGCCTGAATCTTAAAACTTCAAAACACAACAACAAAAATATTCCTAGCTCAGGGGCTGTGCAAAAGCACAGGGATTTAGCCCATGTCGAAAGCTAAAGGTGCAGGTCAGGCAGTTTCTTCCTGCTTCCCCCAAGTCTAGATCCCTGTTATAAAACCCAACTATGTCTATCTTAAACTTCAGTGGCTCCCAACTGTCTATCTGTATACCTTCAAGTCACCTCTATCCTGAGTCTAACCTATATTTCATGTTTGCCATGCAAGAACCCTGGATGTTTAAGGGGTTACATAAATTGCCCTTACTACTGAAGGAACCCCAGGTCTGCAGAGAATAAGCCAACTCAACAGCAACAATGATATCCACAACTAGGGTGGTAGTCGGGCATAGGGCCTCCATGACACCTTCTCTGTGCCAGATAGTTTCTAAGCATTGTTTACTTACTGGAGCCCTGAGAAGTAGGACCAGTTCTATTCCCATTTTACAGATTAGGAAGTTAAGGCAGAAGCAGTTAACCTCTCAATCTACACTTAAAAGGCCCTCCACAGCAACTGCAATCTGGCCCAGAGGCCAGTACTGGCTGCTTCTCTCATTTTATGGCCTCCCCCTTCCCTTCCTACTCTGCAGTCCCTGCCCTAGGGATGCTCACAGCCCAGTGGACCCTGGTGCAGGTATTCAGAAGAGGTAGGACCAGGGTGAGCTGACTCTGCACAGAGATGGCTAAAAGGCTAGAAGGTCCATGGATCTGGCAGGTCTGACCCTTGCAAATCTCACTTGTCTTGCTTTTGCTTAGCTGAGACAGGGTTTAAGTAGCCCAAGCCATCCCCAAACTCATCTGTGCTTGGTGCTGAGATTATAGGCATATACTGCCATACCCAGTTCTGCTTTTGAGACCACTGAAAAGTAAATCAAATGTTTATGAACCCCCCCACCACCACACACACACACACACACACACACACATTGGCCCAAGGAGTGGCTCTGTGTGGTCTGGTCTCTGCCTAGCATGGGAAGGGAGGGAAACAAAGAGGGCATTGGGCTACCCTCCTCAGGGCTATGTCCCCTGGTAGTCCTCATTCACAGCAGTCCTCCTTCATGGAGCTGGGGTGCACCTCTGTGCTCTTTGCAGCAGCAGGCCCTGCTTCAGTGCTCCCTAAAGCTGTTTTCAAAGCCTGTCAGTGTCCCTCCCCCACTTAGAACCTCAGACTTGCCCTTCCTCCTATGACAGTGTCCATCCTTTCTCCCAGTCTCTCATCTTAGCATGATGCCAGCCAATTGGCACCTCCTTCCTGTTGGAGCACCCCCTTGGAGTAGGTGTAATACTCAAGGCAGCTCCTCTTCTTGGTGCTGGACCAGCTCACCCCACAACCACAAGATGGAAGCCAGGTTCCTCAGTCCCACGATGCTAGGACAGCTTTAAAGAGGGACTTCTAGTCTGGGGTTGTCTGGACAAGGCCAGGTCCTTCACTCTCCAGACTGGAGTACTGTGATGAAGCAGTGCGGGACCCCAGCCAGGCACCACCTGTGGACGTGCACCAGCCTCCTGCCTTCCTGCACAAGCTGCTGCAGCTGAGTGGGGTCTGCCTGTACTTTGAAGAGCTGCCCTCCCAGGTGGCCCCGCCACAGCCACCTTTGCAGATCGGCAGCTGCACAGGGTCCATGGAGCTCACGGTGAAGCTAAAGCAGAACGAGGCCTTCCCGGGCCCCAAGGTGAGTCCCGGGAATTAAGAATTGGATCCATGGGGCTAGAGAGGTGGCTCAGTGGTTAAGAGCACTTGCTGCTCTTTCAAAGGTCCTAAGTTCAATTCCCAGCAACCATATGGTGGCTCACAACCAACTGTAATGGGATCCTATGGCCTCTTCTGGTGAGTCTGAAGACAGCAACAGTGTTCTCACATTAAATAAATACATAAATACATACATAAATACATAAACAAACAAATGTTTAAAAAAAGAAAAAGAAATCTGGAGATATGCCCAGCAGTGGTGGTGGACATCTTTAATCCCAGCACTTGGAAGGCAGAGGCAGATCTCTGAGGCCAGCCTGGTCGAGCAAATTCCAGGACAGCTAAGGCTACACAGAGAAACCCTGTCTTGAAAGACCAAAAAATAAATAATAATAAAAAATAATAATAAAAAGAAGAAGAAAGAAACCTGAAAGTTAAAAGAAGGGGTCAGGGGACTGGAAAAATGGCTCAGTGGTTCAGAGCATTTACTGCTCTTGCATAGGATGTAAGTTCAGTTCCCAGCACCCACATGGGGCAGCTCACAACCACCTGTAACTCCAGCTTTAGGGATCCAACACCCTCTTCTGGATTCCAAGGCACCTACACTTGCACATGTGTATTTTACACGGGCATACACATACACATAATTTTAAAAAGAAGGCGGAATGCCAGGCATGGTGGCCTGTGAATGCCAGGCATGGTGGCCTGTGATCCTAGTTCTTGGCAGGCAGAGGCTGGAGGATAAGGAGTTCAAGGCTAGTCTCAACTGTACAGAAGCTTGAGGCAATCCAGGGATACATCAGGACGTAAGGATAATTTAAGCTCTATAGAGCCAGTGACAAACCTGGTTGAGCTCAGATTTCTGTGGCTGTCCAGGGTCACAATGGGAAGTAGAGAGGATAACAGGTACCTTTCAAGGCCTCTCCTTCCATCTCGTCACTCACACTTTCCAGCTTCACATGGATCTTGTTTGTACCTTAGGGTCACCTGCCTGTTTTATCTGGGCAAGAACAGTTGTGCTGTAGGTGAGCCAGGGAATAAGAACCTACTGGCCACTGGAAAGCCCTATTACAGGCACTGAGGAGGAAAGTCACTTCTTTTTTGGGGCTCTGCTTACCTCCCACCGATGTCTATCTTGGGGACATAAGGGAGTCTATTTTCAGCATTCAGTGAACCAGCTTGATCATTAAGGACATGTCATACATCTCTGTGAGTTAGCCCAGTGATAAGGTATATTGTAGAAGAGGCAATCTGATGATCAGAGCCATCTGGGACTTCCCAAGAGTCTTAAGGGAAGTATGGCTGCAACAGGAATGTCAGGGGCAACTGAGTCAGGGGGCATAGGACAGTAGATGATGGTAGTGAGAAACCTACCTCCATGATGACTGTTGCTGGGGGCCCGTCTCTGCTGATGAACGATGCTCCCCAGGAGACCTGGGGCCAGATAGGGACCTGGCTGGCCCTCAGTGAGGCTAGGGCCCAGGCCCCTATCTGTAGTACTAGCGTCTTCTTGCTCACTCGGCTCAAACTCTGGGATCTGGAACATACTCTGGGCTGTAGAGAGAAGGTAAGAAGTACTCAGTACACAGCTAGGCTAACAGTGTTGATCAGAAGCAGGAGAGAGGTACTTCTGTCTCCCTCTCCCACCAAGGTAGCCCAACTCCCCAAATATTCCCAATCCCTCATCTGTCTGCTGAGTCTGGCCTGGCTATCGCCGGAATATTAAATCTCTCTTCAGAGCTCTGTCCAGACTCTAGTGCGCTCCCCCTGCCCGTTAGGACCGCGAATAGGTCTCACCCCAAGCCCGATCTCGAGGCCCCTAACCCGGGCCTGCCTCCTCCCTCTAGTTCTAAAGGCGCCCGGCCCTAGTTTCCTGGGCGACGGGAACTGTCACAGATCTGACCCAATCAGTTCTCGAAGTAAATCCCGGGTCGGCCTGGAGGCGGGGCCACCCCTAGCCAGGTCCCACCCCTGCGCCGACCTGCTGGTCTCCACCGCCTTCCTCCCGCGTCGTTCCCCAGGCTCCGGATTCCGGGATCGGACTTCCTCAAGCCTAGGGCGTATGCAGGAGCCAGCGAGGGCTGCTTTGGGGTTCCCATTTGGATCCTGGAGGCCTGCTTCGGCTGATAAGTCCTCCAGCCCTTCTGGGCCCGAATTCCTTCCTGTAAAATGGGGCTAATGACACCTCCCTGGGGAGCTGGTGAAAACTCTGTAAACAGCTTAGTGATTACTTATAGAGCCGTTCACTGAAGCTCGGCCGTCGGATGCAATGATCGTTGCGATGTTTATTGCTCCCCCTGGACCGAGTGACCGGGATGGGAAGACCAGCTCCTTCTTCCCGATCGTGCAGGCCTTGCACTGCCCGTCTTGGGGACAACTCCCCGCGCCATCTCGGGAGCTCCTTTCTGGCAGGATAGCGGCCCGGGTGCGGGAGAAGGGACTGGAGCGCCCAGGAGGGCGAGCCGTGGGCTCTAGGGGACTCGGCTGCTAGGATAGGTGTGCGTAAGCTGCCCCAGGCCCGAGCGCGGGGCCTGCAGACAGAAGCTAGGGGGCGGGGCCCGGGTACCATCTTGGTTGTGGGCGGAAGTTTCCTTCAGCGACCCTGTGCGGGGAAATCGTTGCCGCCCCCTCATGTGGGCACGCCGATCCCGATGTGGTTTTGGGGGGGTCTAAGCGTGGGAAATGGTAGTCTCCAAACATTAATAGCTGGCAGTCCATGGAACTGGTAACTCAGGCGCTTGCTGTGTGCGGGCTGTTCTACTCTCCGCCTCCCGCGGCCATCCGTAACCCCGGACACCCGCCGGCAGCGCACCTTGCGCCAATTCTCGAAGATATGCACGTCGGGCGCGGCGCATGGTTTCGGAGTTCCTGCCGGCCGCTACGCAGTTTACGTAGCGAACGGACGCCCGCGCAGGCGCAGGAGTGGGGCGGAGCAGCGGGAGCCGGGGAGCTGGAGCCCGCTGTCCCGGCGGCCGGATCCCGCTTACCCCGCAGCGGCCTGAGAACCCGACATCGACTTCCTCTTATTCACCGGGGCTGAGGGTGGACGCGGTGGGGGAACACGTCTGGAATCTTGAGGACAGAGGAAGAAGCCTCCCAATCCGGATTATTGGAGGGGAAAGAGAAACCAAGCTTGGGGAGGGGGAGAGCGGGGCGTTGGGCGCCCCCGCAGCGGCCGCTGCCCTAAGCTGACGGGCATCGGCCGGCTCTCCCCCTCCTGCCAGCCGGACACGAGCGACCAAGGCCAGGGACTCTGTGCCACTGCATCCTCGCATCTTGGCTCTGGGACTGGCCCAGGGAGGGACACCCCAGCCCCCATTTCATTTACCCTGGGTAGGAAAGACTATCCTTCTACACTCCAGAGTGACGGGTACAGGGCCCAGGTTACCCGTGCCCACCCCCCACCCCTATCCTCGTCTCTGCTGAGGAGGAAAGGCCTGACAACCCCAACTTCTTTTTTCCAGAGTTCCCAGCTCTCACCACTTATTGGAGTTCCCACCCCTCCGTATTTATTTCCCTGGCTTCTAGCCAGCCCTCTATCTCTGTCTCCGGGTTTCAGGCCTCCCTCCTTGACATGGAGAGTAACCTGTCTGGTCTGGTGCCTGCAGCTGGGCTGGTACCTGCACTGCCGCCTACAGTGACCCTGGGGCTGACCGCTGCCTACACTGCCCTGTACGCTCTGCTCTTCTTCTCTGTCTATGCCCAGCTCTGGCTGGTGCTTCTGTATGGGCACAAGCGCCTCAGCTATCAGACGGTATTCCTGGCGCTCTGTCTGCTCTGGGCAGCCTTGCGTACCACACTCTTCTCCTTCTACTTCCGAGATACTCCCAGGGCCAACCGCCTGGGCCCCTTGCCTTTTTGGCTTCTCTATTGCTGCCCTGTCTGCCTGCAGTTCTTCACACTGACGCTTATGAACCTCTACTTTGCGCAGGTAACCACGGGAACTGGTGTGGTGGGAGTAGGAGGGCAATCCCAAGGGTCCAAAGGAGTGATGGGTATCTCTGCTCCTAGGTGGTGTTCAAGGCCAAGGCGAAGCGTCGGCCAGAGATGAGCCGAGGCTTGTAAGTACTGGAGATGTTAATGGGTCAGCGTCAGGGAGGAGCCCACCCAGCAGGGTTGAGACAAGACACATCTCAGAAATATCTGTGATAGAGTTTGAAAAACCTAAAGCATCTGATATAGACGTCTATGATAGTGTCAGGGGAGAGAGGACATCAACATCTGTGGTGGAGAAAGATGGAGGCTCCAATCCATGGAATGCATAAAGTCTTGCTGCACTTTTAGTGACCTTGGCTGCAACGCCCCTGTCCTTACACAGTGCCTTCCAGTTTATAAAGATACTTCACGAGCATCTTTTCACATTTCACCTGAGGTGCTATTCCTATCCTTATTTGAGAGATGAGGAAACTGAGGCCCAGTTAGACAAAGCAACATGTTCAAGGTCACATAGCTGAATGAGGCCCACTCAGCACTCAGGTCCAGATGTTTGATCTGGTGCTCCTATGATGGATGCTGTAGCTTTCAATCATCTCCCCTCTTTGAGCCTCAGTTTCCTCATATGTAAAACTAGATGAGCAGAGTTTGGATTTGACCATCTGAGTTCTAATTGACGCTGGGGTCTCCTGAGGAGTCAGGGTTGCTGGTGAGGGCCAAGGAGATCCATGGTCTGGGGCTGACTTTGCTGTGGGCTGCAGGCTGGCTGTCCGAGGGGCCTTCGTGGGTGCTTCACTGCTCTTTTTGCTGGTGAATGTACTGTGTGCAGTGCTGTCTCGCCAGCGCCAGGCACAGCCCTGGGTCCTTCTGCTGGTACGTGTCCTGGTGAGCGACTCTCTCTTCGTCATCTGTGCCCTCTCGCTCGCTGCCTGCCTCTGCCTCGTGGCCCGTCGAGCCCCTTCCACCAGCATCTACTTAGAGGCCAAGGTAGGGCCACCAACCCTGATGTATCCTTGGGGCTCCTTGGACAGAGTTCTTTAAAATGTAAAGGAAGATAGGAGCCTTCTCTCCCTGAAGATCCTCTATTGTCATCTCTGCCAGGGAACCAGTGTGTGTCAGGCAGCTGCTATAGGGGGTGCCATGGTCCTGCTCTATGCCAGCCGGGCCTGTTACAACCTGGCAGCTCTGGCCTTGGCCCCTCGGAGCCGGCTGGATGCCTTTGATTATGACTGGTACAACGTATCTGACCAGGTAGGCATTGGTCATGTTTGCCCCTTCTTTAGTAACTGTAGTATCTAGCCTCCAGTTGACCAGGGCCCTGCCAGCATCCTCTGTGGTGGCAGATTGTCCTCAGCCTCTGCTTTTCCCCAGGCAGATCTGGTGAATGACCTAGGGAACAAAGGCTACCTGGTGTTCGGCCTCATCCTCTTCGTGTGGGAGTTGCTACCCACCACACTGCTGGTGGGCTTCTTCCGGGTACACCGGCCCCCACAGGATCTGGTAGGGCTCCCAACCACCTCTTGGTCCAGTGTAGAGGCCTGGACCCTGGGAATTCTGGTCCGGGGTCCTGGGACAGTTTGGGGGGCAGAAAAAATATCCATAGTAGCGACTTCTTCCCCCATACCTTACAGAGCACCAGTCGAATCCTCAATGGGCAGGTTTTTGGCTCCCGATCCTACTTCTTTGACCGGGCTGGCCACTGTGAGGATGAGGGCTGCTCCTGGGAGCATAGCCGAAGTGAGAGCACCAGGTAGGAGCCTCAGCCCTGCCTGAAGTGTCTTGGGATCATGCCTGGCTCCTGAAGCAATGGGGACCAAGAGCTAACCCTTTATTCCCCAGTCTTTTCACAGTGAAACCCCCTTTGAGTTCCCAGCTCCCACCCCTGCCCCTAAAAGCAGTTTGCCCTTTGACCTAGCCTCTATTCTCAGCCTCTCTCCTCTCCTATCTCAAGAATGTGTGGCCCTGGGCACTGCCTAGGACTCACCTTGCTTCTCTACCTGCAGCATGTCCGGCAGCCTGGGCTCTGGCAGTTGGTATGGTGCCATCGGGCGTGAGCCAGGCTGGGGAGGGGCCAGCCAGACGAGGACCACTCCTCTGCTCTTCTCCCAGGTGCCAGGACCTGGTAGCCACCACCACAGCCTCTATTCCACGCCACAGACGTGATCTCCTTTTACTCTCCATAGAATACCCAGGCCCCAGCTCCCCTGACCCCTGGCCCCTGTGCCAAGTACGTCTGCTGCTTCTTGCCCAGGATGCCAGGAGACTGTGGCTGCTTCTCTCCTCTGGCCAGCTCCTTGCTGCTCCTATTGTAGTGAGCTTGTGCCATCCCCCTAGAATGGGGACAAGGCCCCAGAATACCAGATGCCCACAGTGCCCTGGCATGCTCTGCCACCTCTGCTTCCACACTGGATCCAGCTACCTCTCCTGTGCCTACCACTCAATAAAGAGAGTCTGTGCCCTGTCCTTTCTCCTGTCACTTGTCTGAGTTCTGTTCCTTCTTACCTTGACCTGTTTGGCATCAGGATGGTCGGCCTCTGGTCCTTGATATGGGTTGCTAGGCTGGGCAGGTGCCATTCAACTTTGGCGGAGCTAGTGAGCACTGAGCAGCAGGGACACTGGACATGCCTCTGTTCTTAACGTTTTCCTGATTCAGGATAGCCTGCTCTGTGCTGCTCAACCTGGCCTGAAATTCCTGGGCTCAAATGATCCTCCTGCCTTAGCCTCAGCTCAAATAACTGAAGCTATTTGAGGTTTGTCCTGGTTGAAAAATCACTTCCACAGGCTGGAGATGTGACTTACCTGTTGAGTATGTTCCAGGAAATGTCCAAGGCCGTGAGTTGAATCTCCATGGGAGGGACAGGGAATTAAATCTCTGTGAAACCTCACTGGTTGTACAGAGAACCCCGCTCAGACTGTACAGCACTGTAATTATGTGACTTTTAGGCATCCTTAAATTATTATTATTTTTTTTTTTTGGTTTTTCAAGACAGGGTTTCTCTGTGTAGTTCTAGCTGTCCTGGAACCCACTCTGTAGACCAGGCTGGCCTCGAACTCAGAAATCCACCTGTCTCTGCCTCCCAAGTGCTGGGATTAAAGGCGTGCACCACCACTGCCCGGCCTTAAATTTTTTATTACATTTATTTATTGTGTATGTGTATATGCATGGGCTCATGTATTGTAGAGGCAATTCTCTTCTTCTGTCTGGGTCCTCTAGATCAAACTCAGATGTAAGGGTTGGTAGCAAGTGCCTTTGCCCACTAAGCCATCTCACTAGCCCCTTAACATTCTTTGTTGTTTCTGTTTTTCCAAGACAGAGATTCTCTGTGTAGCCTCAGCTATTCTGGAACTCCCTCTAGACCAGGCTGGCCTTGAATTCACAGAGATCCATCTGCCTCTGCCTCTTGAGCTCTGGGATTAAAGGCATGTGCCACCACGCTTAGCTAACTTTTTTTTTTAATGACATGCATTTATTTGTATGTATGTCTTTGTGTATGTATGGACAAGCGCTTGACACAGCACATGTGCAGAGGTCAGATGACAACTGACGAGTCGGTTCACTCCTTCATGTGGATTGGCGAGGTAGAACTTACATCATCAGGCTTGGTGGCATAGGCCTTTATCTGTTGAGCCATCTCACTGGCATCTTTTTTTTTCCTTAAGATTATTTTTATTAACGTATCTGCACCTGTACCTGTGTGTGGTTCCCAAAGAGGCCAGAAGAGGGCATCGGATCCCCAGGAGCTAGAGTTAGAGGTTGTGGGCTGCCAGTGCTGGAAACTGATCTTAGGTCTTTTGGAAGAGGAGCAGCTAGTGCTCTTAACTACTAAGCCATCTCCACAGCCTGTTAGGCATCTTGTCCTCTAATGGATTACGTTAGTTTTGTAGAGGCCTAGTGTGTGTTTGTGCTGTGCATGTACTTGTGTGTGCGTATATGGACACACATATACACACACAGGTATAGAGCCAGAAAAAACTGTGTAGGTTCCAGTAAAAAAACTTGGAATTTGAGACTCGGTAGGCAAGCAGTCCTTCCAAGCACTGAGTCATCTCACTGACCTGAGGCTTGGTTTCTGTCACCACGGCTAATGTGGTCTTCAAATGTCACGTTTATGGAGGGTCTACAAAGGGGATGAGTGCTTCTGTGCCACAGCCTCCTTCTACTTACCTCGGTATGGGTCATCCTGATTTCCTGGCTACTTGTACCTGAGTCAGCTCCTGGTACACTCCTCCTATTGCCCCCAAAGTTTTAGTCACTGCCCTGTGTTCCTGACATCCTGGCAGATCTGCCCTGTGGCTCAGGCTTGATTATCAGAGCCTGTGACTCCTGCTATAAACTTGGTGGTTCCAGCTCCTTTGAGATCTCAGTCTAGCAGTAAGTCTGCCTTGAAATCTTTTCTTCGGAACCGTCCTGGAGCCAGATCTACAAGGTCTCCAGAGAGAAGAACAGCAGAGGCTCAGGACTTCAGCAGGAAGCCGGACAATCACTTCTGGTTGGAAACAAAATTGCTAACATTTATAGGACACTTAATTCTGTGTGCTAGGCTTTAAGCATTTATAAACACTGACCTCAGATGGCCAGAGGTGGCTCGTGCCTTTAATTCAGCATTTGAGGGACAGAGAAAGGTGGATCTCTGTGAGTTTGAGGTCAGCCTGGATTACGGAACAAGTCCCAGGACAGCCAAGGCTACAAAAACAAAAAAACAACAACAAAGAAGAAAGAAAAAAAGCAAAAAAAAAACCAAAAACAAAACACTCGCCTTGTATGTGTGCACAGGCATTGGTGGTTTGCCTACATGTATGTATTTGTGAGGGTGTCCCAGAAAGTTGTGGGTACTGGGACTTGAACTTGGGTCCTCTGTAAGAAGTGCTCTTGAAGGCTAAGCCATCTCTCCAGCCTCTAAATATTGACTTCTTAAATACTCAAAATCAGCATCCAGAGTTAAGTAATCACCCTTTTATTGCAAGTAGGAACTAGAGAGTTTGGTTATCTGTCCTGATCCCCTATCGTCTTGGTGGTCACTCTAGGCTTAAACATACTGACCATTACCACAAGACTGAGTGGTGGTAGGGGGCACCTTTAATCCCAGCACTCCAGAGACAGAGGCAGGTGAATCTCTGAGTCTGAGACCACCCTAGTCTACAAGACAGCCTGGAGCACACAGAGAAATCTGTCTCAAAAATAAAAAAATAAAATAAAACAAAACAAAAAAACCCCCAACAACATCAAAAGTATTGACCACAAAAGCATGGGGTCTCAGAAGGCTACAGGAGAGATTTTGCGGAGCTCAGTAAAGAAATGGGTATGAACAGGGGACTGAGACAGGAGAGGACCCAGCCTTAGCTGTTTAGAAAATGCTAGCACTCTTTCTGCTGGAATTGGCAGGCAGCAGATGGCCCCCGGGGGCTGACTCCAGGGCCTGGAGGATCAGAGATGGGGATGCAGCCTGAGGAGCAAGAGGCGCTCCACCAGTGACTTCCCAGAACTGGGACCCAGCCCATCCTGCTGTTTAAATCCAGGTGGCCTCAAAGAGATCTCCCCGCCTTCCACCCCCACATACCCTCTTCTCCCTGAGGGCTTCTCTCTCATAAGTGCCGAGCCCAAGGGGGAGACTATCCTCATGGGCGGAGAAACGAAGGCTCTTCCCAGTCCAGTAATAGACATAGAAGATTCCAGGAAATGAGTGTGGCGGTTGTTCTGAGCCCCGGGCCAGCTGATGTCCAGGTTAGGGCAACCCTGGGGCCTCGATCTCAGCCTGGAAGGTTGGACTCCGCGTCGACCACTTTCTGGCTCTTCTGCCACTCACTGGCCTGAACAAGACAGGACTGGGGAGGCCAGAGGCTGCAGGTGCAGGTAAAGGGCTCGGTGCAAGGCGGTTGGTGGCTAGAGCCGGTGGCGAGGGTGCGGCACGTAGGGAGACGCAGCTCTGGTAGGGTTAAGCTCCCAAGGAGGGGGCTTTTGAGGGCGGGAGGGGGGGTCCCAGTCAGACGGCCGCCTGCTCGATCTCTGGGCTGTCGCTGTCACCTCCGTGGCCCAGCCCGCACCCGCTCGAGGCGGCGCGGGAGACCTAGCCGCAGCCAACGCCGCAGCCACAGAGTGGGCAGACAGTAAGTGCGGAGCAGGAGCGGGAATGTGGGCTGGATCCCAGGCCCGGGGAGCTAGGAGGCAACCGGCAGGGCGGGACACCTCCCGCCCGTGGATGCCTTCCTCGAGTGGTATGACCGTGCGTCCCGTCGCCGGTCACGCTCAGAGGCGTCGGCGTAAGGACGCGGGGGAGGTGGTGGGAGCAAGCGGCTGGCGTGCGGTGTCACGCGGGTCCGGTGTGTGTGTGTGCATTCGTGCGCATGGACCTCTAGGGTAGCTCAGCACTGCGGGCACGCCCATGGTGGTCAGTTGTGCCAGGGTCTGCCGGAGCATAGTGCAGTGCTATATGTCTGCAGCCTGTGCAGTGCGCCACTACAGCTGCAGGATGGAATGTGGTTCAAAGATCTTTGTGGCACAGGTAGCAGGCTGAGTATATATGTGTGTGCGCGCCTGCCATGTCCCACTGCCCCCTACGTGACAGCTGTCCCGTGGGCTGCTGTATTCGTGCTGCCCTTCCCACCCTGTGCCTCTCTTCTTCTGGGAACCTTGTGACCACCTTTCCTTTCCCTGGCTCTGGGCCTTCCCTATACTCTGCAGCCAGATCCGCCTCGGGGTTCCTCGAAAGCCCAGCGGACGGGTGGGGACCCTGGAAGATCCCTGCCCCGTTGATCCCCACTAGGCTGGAAGGCAGGAGGGGACAGATGCATCTGAGGAGGCTGCCACAGCCGCACTGGGAGAACCAAGTATGGACCTGCTATTCCTGTCTCCAGTTCTGCGGGCTCCAGCCGCTCGATTTCTCCTGGAACCCCCTAGTCCTCCCTGGGTCTTCTCCAAGGCAGGCTCTATGCCTTACAAGTCCCTCCATTTTCTCACTCACCCTGCCTGGCTTAGTGTCTCCTTCCTTATCTCCTAATAGCTAGGTCCTGGAGGTAAGAGGGAGGCTGGAGGTGGGAGCCTAGATATTAGCACCTGGAACCAGAGGATACATGAGGGCCAGATCTATGGGCAACAAAGCTAGGGGCTTAAAAACGTTGAGGAGTCTAAGATAGAGAAGGGGGTGTGAATGTCAGATCTCTTCTTGACCCCAGAATCCTTGGTTTGGCCTGCAGTGACCACTGCTCCCCAGGAGATCCCTGCTCCTCCTTCCCAAGCAGGCAGTGGAGCTGGACCTGCCTCTGGAAGGGCCATGCGCAGCACCACACTCCTGGCCCTGTTGGCACTGGTGCTGCTTTACTTGGTGTCTGGGGCTCTGGTGTTCCAGGCTCTGGAGCAGCCTCATGAGCAATGGGTTCAGAAGGGGCTGGAAGATGGCCGAGAACAGTTTCTGAAGGACCATCCATGTGTGAGCCAGAAGAGCCTGGAGGATTTCATCAAGGTGGGTTGGCAGAGTTGGTCAGCAGTGGGGTCCTGTTCAAGGTGCTACTTTCAGACATGTATCTCTGCAGACAGGCCAGGTCCTGTAATATCTATGGGAGTGCTGGGCAGGAGCTGGGATCCAGGTGTTTGTTTTTAATATGCCCGCCATATTGTTGCTTGTCTTTGATCACACCAGGCTGTACCCCTGGAATGTCTTCTTCCCTGTGGGACGGTGGTGAGACAAGGACAGATGAACAAATAACTGAATGGAGTGAATGGGTGGAGCTCATGGGAGGCTGCATGTGCCTGCCTCTGACGTCCTTGGCTCACCAGACCAAACCTGGGATGCTTAGTCACACGTGACTTTCAGCTAAACGGCTGAATTTAAATATAACCCTGGTAATGATTTTTGGTTTTTGAGACAGGAGCTTGCTATGTAGCCCTGACTGACCTGGTACTCACTGTGTCACACAAACTGACCTTGAACTCTTGACTTGTCTTGCCTCAGCCTCCAAAGCGATGGGATTACCAGTTTGAGCCACCACACCCGGCTCCCTGCAGAGTTTTTACTTGCTAATGTTGGCTCCTCCCACACAGTTCCTATGCATTTTTTTTCCCCCAGTTCAGATGTTTTAAAGAAACCCAAGAATACAGTGAACACCTCCCCCTGTGTTCCCAAGTTTGCATATAAACAAGTACAGAAGACTTTAGACGGTTTCTGTTCTTACCACTGTGGATGCCAGTTCAGGGGCCCCTCCTCCCTAGGATTCTTGCTTACCAGTCAAGAGAGAGCGGGAAGGTGTGGGGGCGCTAGGCTTTCCCGGGCTACTTTTGATGAGTCTTCATCCAGCCACTGAGGGAAGCTCTGAGCTTCCCCCTTCATGGGTCTGGTTAGTGCCTTGTTTCCTTTGATCTCCCAGTCGCTGCTCTGGGATGGTCTGGTTTAACCTTAATAAATTAATATTTCTCACTTGACAGAAGAGTATCCCTTGCTCCCTGACTGTTCTTTGTGGAGGGTCTGCATGTAAGCCTCAGTGTCCCAACTGACTCTTAAGGTGGCAGGATCCAGTGCAAAGATGATGGTAGAGAAATGTGTCTCTCCCACTTCAGAAATCAGGACAAGCTCTGCTCAGAAGTGCCTGGGTGGAAAGTGCGCCTGGCCAGACCACAGGGCAGACAGAGGGAGGGAGTCTGACCTATTTATCTTCACAATGGAATTGCTTTATCCTGGGGTAAGAAAGAAGAAAAGGAGAGATAGGGAACCTGTCAGGGTGGGTGGCTGATGCTTTGCTTCTCTTCTAAGAGCCAATCCCAGAATGAATGAGTCCTGCGGCAATTGTACACCTATGAGTTCTGGGGGTTGGGGGCAATAGAGGTACAAACACTTGGGTGGAGCTTCTCCGGAAGGTGACACATCCAAAGCACTGATCAGGGACAGATCACTGCAGGAAGCAGTGGACATGGAAGAGATTTCCTTCCTCCATCTTGGAGCACCCCTCAGGTTTCTGAGCCTAGGGTTACCTGCTGGGAGTGAGGGAGATGGAGAGGCTTTGAGGAGAGTAAGCAGTCAGTCAGAAAGTACCAAATGAGAGAGATGGACTTTAGAGTGTGGGGACAAACAACTCCCAAGCAGAAGGACACTCATGGCCACAGCGTGGAAGCTGGCAAGCTCAGTGTGGAGCAAATGCCTGGTCATTGAAACAAAGCTTAGACTGCACTGGATGATGAAGGATTTGGGGGAAGTGGAGAAAAGCTATTAAAGGAAAATTAAATCATGAGCTCTGAGGTGGTGGCGTGTGCCTTTGATATCAGCACTCTGGAGGCAGAGGCAGGTGAATCTCAGAGTCTGAAGTCAGCCTAGTCTACACAATGAGTTCCAGGAGAGCCAGAACTACACAAAGAAACCCTGTCTTGAAAAACAAATCAAGAGGCAGAGGCAGGCGGATTTCTGAGTTTGAGGCCAGCCTGGTCTACAGAGTGAGTTCCAGGACAGCCAGGACTACACAGAGAAACCCTGTCTTGAAAAACCAAAAAAAGAAAGAAAAGCAAAGAAAAACGAAAGGAAGTCACTGGAGCTGGTGAAATGGCTCAGCAGGTTGGAGCACTTTGTGTTCTCCTAGGGGCCCTGAGTTCCTCATAACCATTTTTAACTCCAGATCCAGAAAATCTGTACCCTTCTCCCGGCTCTGTGGACACTAGGCATGCACATGGTACACATGCATACACGCAAGGAAAGAGATGAAATGATCTGAAAAAAACTAAATCACTTTAAATCAGACCATCTCCCCTCTGTATGCAAAGATCATCCTCACAGAAAATGGAACCTCAGAAATCTGGGGAGAAGGTTGCTGTATTTTGGGGTGCATGAGAGAAGACTGGGGAAAGGTTGAGACCGATTTGGAAAAAGTGCTTGTGGCTCACACCTGTAATCTCAGCTCTCAGGCTGAGGCAGGAACACTACTGAGTTCCAAGTTAGCTTGGGCTACTGAGTACAACCCTGTCTCCCAAAACAAAACCAAGTACGCCTCCAATAAAAGAGAGGGGGACAGGCTGGGGTTTGGTTGGTAGAGTAACTTGCCTTGCATGCTGCAGGCTTGAGTTGGTTCTCCAGAACTGCAAAAACTGGGCAGAGCAGTTCACACTTGCGAATTTCAACACCTGGTAGAGGCAAGAGGATCAGGAGTTCAAGGCCATCCTTGACAACATAGTGAGCTTGAGAAGCTAGCCTAGGCTACATGAGACATTTTCTCAAAACAATAAATAAATGCTGGACTAAGGAGGCTAGACTCTCCTTCGGACAAATAAGAGCCTTGAGGATTTGTAGTAGTTTCTTCAGCCAAGATGAACTCTTGAAGTGGATCTTGCTAATGGGAACTGACGGGGGGAGGGGGGTGAGACAGGTTGTAAACTTCCCTCTGGATTCAATCCTTGCTTAATTTGGGGAAAGGCCCTCTCTTCTGATGCTGTGATATCCCAGCACCCAGGGCAAGCTGTTTTCAGACACAGACTATTCCCTTGTGGAATCCACAGGCGGGCAAGAAAAGCCTGTCCCTGGCACTTCAGTTCCGCTTCCTGAGCACCACAGGACGCACTGGGTTTGCCTTAGGTGTTTGGAAGTGGCTGATGGACACACAAATGTAGCATGTAGACATCCTAAAATTGGGCACAAAATGTGATACGTGAACATTTCTGGAGAGAAGGTCTCACCTTTCAGTACATTGTTTCAAGGCCACACACTCAGATATCCTGTTTCCACAGGAGCAGTGTGAAGGGTGGAGCCTCTGAAGCAGAAACTCAAAGGCCATAACGACCCAACGAATGCCCAGTGTTTATTCTTTATGCCAAATCTCTGATACTCGTGCTCTGATGATCACGCTCATGTGAGAGAGGAGAAAACTAAAGCACCACCAGTTAACTTGCCCAAGGTCACCAAGATTAGAACTCAGGCAGCCTGGTTCCAGCATTTAGGCTCCTGAATGTAAAATTAGGAATTTATCATGTGAAGTCAGCTGTGGTGGCTTATTCCTATAATTCCAGCACTTGGGTGGGCAGATGCAGGAAGGATCAGTAATTTCAGCACAGACTATATAACATGTTTCAGGAAAACAGACCAACCAACCACAAAAAGATAGCTAGGTAGAGAGAGTGAGGGAGACATGTCAAAAACTAAAACCAAAGAAGAGACACAACCAGTAAGCTGTGCAAAGAAGGGGGCGGGGCTGGGAGTTATCCCAGCTGGAGGGAAGGACTGAGGTTCTTCCTTGTGCGCCTTATCCTGCAGCTCGTGGCTGAAGCCCTGGGAGGGGGTGCAAACCCAGAAACCAGTTGGACCAATAGCAGCAACCACTCATCAGCTTGGAACCTGGGCAGCGCCTTCTTTTTCTCGGGGACCATCATCACTACCATCGGTGGGGGTGGAGATGGGGCATGTGGAGGGAGGCAAGGGCAAGGAGTTTCCCTATGGGGGAAGGTGCAGGGAGAGGCACGGGGTACCAGGTGGCGCCTAGACTTCCTGCACTGCTCTCTCTATCCAGGCTATGGCAATATAGCCTTACACACAGATGCTGGGCGTCTCTTTTGTATCTTCTATGCACTGGTGGGGATCCCGCTGTTTGGCATGCTGCTGGCGGGAGTCGGGGACCGGCTGGGCTCCTCTCTGCGCCGGGGCATCGGTCACATCGAAGCAATCTTCTTGGTGAGCTGCCCTGTGTCCCTCACAGGATCTTCTTCCCTGGGTCCCTGGCAAGCAAGCATGTACTCCAAGAGAGCAGGAGCCTCTACACACTGTGCCAGGGTGGAGTAGGGTGGGGTGAGAGAATGGAACTGTAGGTTACTGGCATCTCAATGGCTCTATCTACCATGCTTCCCCACAGAAGTGGCATGTGCCACCGGGGCTGGTGAGAATACTGTCTGCAGTGCTCTTCCTGCTGATTGGCTGCCTGCTCTTTGTCCTCACTCCTACCTTCGTGTTCTCCTACATGGAGAGCTGGA
Organism: Grammomys surdaster; assembly: GCF_004785775.1. NCBI lineage: Eukaryota > Metazoa > Chordata > Mammalia > Rodentia > Muridae > Grammomys > Grammomys surdaster. Next base: position 1,175,237 of record NW_021604650.1, read on the forward strand.
GCAAGCTGGAAGCCATCTACTTTGTTATAGTGACACTCACCACCGTAGGCTTTGGCGATTATGTACCCGGTGAGGCTGACTTTGCCCAGCATTTTCCTTAAGTACTTTGTTCCTGCACTCCACCTATGCACAACTACCATGGGGCATTTGCCCCAGGTTCCGCACCACTCCTGGAACGCACCGCACACTCCTCCAGCAGGCAGCACCTGATGCCCACTTACATCTTGCATGCCTGAGTCCCATGCATGCTCACACGTATGTTAAGTTCACTCCCTCTTGCATGCTCGTATCGTGCACAATTACGACTTGAGCACACTCATGGTATATGTCTATACACTATAGCACATCCCTTTTTTTTTTTTCTAGGGAGGGACATTATCTCAAGGTGCAGAAACAGGCAGTGAACCAGAGGCTCACAGGCTTGCCTCCTGACCGGCAACTTACTTTTCCCTCCCTTTGAACCGTCTAGGCGATGGCACTGGGCAGAACTCCCCAGCCTACCAGCCGCTGGTGTGGTTCTGGATCTTGTTTGGCCTAGCTTACTTCGCCTCAGTGCTCACCACCATTGGCAACTGGTTGCGAGCGGTGTCCCGCCGAACTCGGGCAGAGGTAGGTATGTATGTATGTATGTATGTATGTATGTATGTATGTGTATGTATGTATGTGTTCCAGGAGCTGTTCGCTGCCGTGCATGTGCCATACATGTCACTTGTATGTTGTACTTTAGCTCCTGGGCACAGGGGCTGTTGACCAGTCTGGTTCCCCTCCAAAATGTGGGCTTCTTTGAAATCAAGACCCCGACGGTGTGCTAATGGGAACATTGTGGTAAATTCAGGTTTATCAGAGACTCGACCACCTCATTCTTCAAGGATAGATAGGGTCGATACGGTTAGTAAATAAGAATTCAGAGAGGCAAGGTGGTAAGTAGTACACGTCTAGTAAATCCCAGCACTTGGTAAGTAGAGCAGAATCAGGAGGATTGCTGCAAGTTCAGACCTGCCTGGGCTATAGAATGAGACTCTGTTTCAAAAACAACAGAACTAGAAAGGCCAGTTACATGTGAATTTCAGATGAACAACGAATATAAAATATGTCCCAAATACTGTATGAGTCATACTGGTTTTGTATTTTATCTGCATTTTGTTAGCTGAATACAGAGAGGCAGTGAAGGTTGAAACAAACTCGGGGCTTTCAAGAAAGGCTCTTAAGAGAAGGGGGTGTTTTTGGCCAATGCAGGAAGGGACAATGTGCCTCTGGGATCATCTATAGGCTGAGGTTCGAGGGTTAGGCAAAAAAGGTGGATGCGATTGGTAAAGGGGCAGCTTCCGGAGCTGCAATGGACAGACACCTTTTCCTGTGTAGATGGGTGGCCTCACGGCGCAGGCTGCTAGCTGGACCGGAACAGTGACAGCACGAGTGACCCAGCGAACTGGGCCCAGCGCTCCGCCGCCAGAGAAGGAGCAACCACTCCTGCCCTCCTCTTTGCCGGCACCGCCTGCTGTTGGTGAGCCAGCCCGCAGGCCCGGCTCCCCTGCACCCACAGAGAAGGTCGAGACTCCTTCCCCGCCCACGGCCTCAGCTCTGGATTACCCCAGTGAGAATCTGGCCTTCATCGACGAGTCCTCAGACACACAGAGTGAGCGTGGCTGTGCCCTGCCTCGTGCGCCTCGGGGTCGCCGCCGTCCCAACCCACCCAAGAAGCCCTCCAGACCCCGGGGGCCTGGGCGCCTCCGAGACAAGGCCGTGCCGGTGTAGGGGCAGGATCTCTGGCCTGGAACCCCACGCCAGGGCTTCGCTTTTGCTGATGCCCAGGCGTGCTTGGCTTATTTGACCAAAGAGCCCTCTTTTGCAACCCTGAGAGGAGTTTCATGGTTGCCAAAAGCCATCGCTCTTCCCTGGCTGGTTCTTCATATCCAACCGTTTCCAAAGCCCACTCTCCAAGGCTTTCTGTCTCGCTTCCCTGCCGGTTTTGCCCCTCACACCTCACGACTGTGCCTCAAAACCTGCATCAATAAAACAAAAAGTCTGCACCACCGAGTGAGTGCTCCTGGACCCAAGTGGGTGTGCGAGTGCTTTTCTCGCGCCACCATGGGGTTATATATCAGGCCCACTGCCGTCCTTGGGCACCCACACCAGTCAAGTCGTGCCCTTTCGGTTAAGCTCAGGTATTCAGACTCTTGTCCCTGCCTGGAGGAGACCCAGACTGACCTGGGCACTTCCAGTCTTGGCATTGATACTGGGGTGGGGGGAGCAATTTAGAGTCTTGATGCTATCTGCATTTTGAAGTCTCCTCCCGCGAGACCAACCATCCCGGAGGAGACTTTGCCCCTCCCCCTTCCTGGAGCGTGACACCCCCTCCCCCTTCTCGATTGAGCCCTGTGGATACTGGTCGGTTGGTGCGGAACGATGGATGAAAACAAAGTAAGAAGTCTGCCCGAGTTCCCCAAACCCAGACGCACCTTACGGACTCCTTTAGGTTTCTCGGGTAACCTGTCATTCAGCCTGTGTGCTTGGCAGCTCTCCTAGAGTCCTCATCCCAGTCCAGTCTCCCTACTTCCTCCAGCTCCCTGAATACCTTGGCTACCTTACTTGTGTGTGACCCGCAGCCGGTGCCCAGACATGCCGCAAGCGGTCGCCGCAGCTCGGTCAGATCCAGCGTGTTGGGAGATATTCGTGACCTATGGAGCACGGCCACGCTGTCCACAGCGAACGTGTCGTTATCTGACTTCTGCGAGGACTTCGACGAAGAGGACAAATCTTTAAGCAGGCTTCGCAAGTACAGCCAGACCATTTCTATTAGGGAAGACCTTAACCTCAATCCAGAGGAGATTCAGCAGCAAGCACGTCTGGAACTGGAACGGTGTCGTGGCAGATCCTCGGAGCCTGAGGAGGAGCAGGAAGAATCTTTGATCTCCTTTGGTCAGTGTAGCCTCGCCGAGGCGATGGGTGTGCTATAGGGGTGGGGCTAGCTCAGGTCTCAACGTCCCTTCCTGCAAAATGGGGGTAAGCCCATAGAAATCCAAGTTTCTAGGATTTCTTGGGAGAGGGCTCAGGTGGTAATCTTTCACGCTTTAATTCGGACATTCTTTGAGCGCCCCCTACCGGGCAGGCGTCCTACTATGGGAAACCCAGGAAACGTAGAAGGAAGCACAGGCAGGCAGGGGAGTAAAGACTTGGTCGGTTTTTGTTATTTATTTTTATTTTATTTTAATGTGGTGCTGGAGGGTCGAACTGAGTGCATCACGCTTGGTAGGAAAGTTCTTTTCCACTAAGCCATATTTCGAGGCCTCTCTCACCTGTGTGTTTAATTTCATCACTGTGACACACAGTATACCAAGCACTGTTTGAGACTTGGGTGTGTCCATCCTCCGTCCCTTCCGTTTCTACCTTCATCAAGGAATGAGCACTGATTACAACCCAGTTGTGGAAGTGTATGCCCTTGTTCCCAGTATTTAGGAGGCTATGAATTCAAAACTAGTCTGGTCTAGATACCGAGTTCTAGGACAGTTACATCCACATAGTGAGAACATGTCTAAACAAAGAGTGATACAGACATAACAACTGAAGTATACTGAACTTATTACATGTCAGGCACAGGATTTCTTGTACTGTGATCTTACATGTCACAACAGCCATAGAGATTGTTCTGGGAACATAGCTTACTGGTAGAGTTCTTTCATAGTTTACACAAAGTCCTACGTTCAATTCCCAACAACACACTTACACAGGGCGCACAAGGGAATTCCTATGACTCCATTTACAGGTGATGAATCAAAAAGTCTCCAAGTCTCACACAGTAGGACGGTTGGTTCTGGATCCCAGTTGAGTGGGATTCTAAAGCCTAGGGCTGAAACCAGTGTCCCATATGGTCTTCGATGAAGGTAGTATCTGGAACTATTCCCTGAACCCCGCTGCTTACCCAGATACAATTCTGCCCCAAGGCAGACCCAGGAGTCTGAGCATGACTGATATCTCTTTTCATTTCTCCAGCAACATCTACTTCAGATTCCGTACTCCTCTATCTATCAAAGCCGAATCAAGTCTACTGGAGAGAGCAGCAGAACAGGGTTGGAGGGGCCTGGGGAGACTTCTGGGGTCGAGCAGTGGGTAGGAGATGGGCAGTTTGAGGCTTGTAGTGGTAGCAGGGTGGGGCAGATTTCAGGAGAGTGGGGCAAGCAAGCTGGGGAGGTCATGTGGGGAGCACTTCAGCTTTACACGGAACTGGGGTGCCTTGGTTGGTTGACTCTCTTGTTGTTTTTCCAGCTGCCTCTGCCTCTGATAGAACTCATGGAGACTGAAGTTCTGGACATTCTCAAGAAAGCCCTCAGTAGTGAGCTCCCCCTATCCCAGCTTCCACAAAAGATCCTGGTGGCTTTGTCAGGGCTTGGAACTGTGGAGTTTCAGGATATGTATGCATTTTCAGATCCCCTTAGCACTCACACATACTCCAAGGACGGCCTAAAAATTAAAAGCCAAGAGACTAGATACAGGCAAACTCAATGGAGTGAGTGACTCAGAGGACTTAAAATAAGCCCCTTTCTAGTGAGTCTGTTTTCTCTGCTTGTCCAGTAGAGTGACAGCCTTTGTGTAGCTTTGCTTCACTCCCAGGTGGGGGAGCTGTGACACATCGGGGTTATTTGAGTAAATGTACTGGATATTGGATTATCTGAGTAACCTTCTGTTCATGATATATGAGCATACAGAGTGAAGAAAGGGCCAGATAACTAGTTAGAGTGGGTGGCTCAGGAGGAGGCTGGCTCTCACTGCCTCTTGTGAGACTTGCAGCAACTTCTTCTGCCTTCTTCCCTGCCATTCTTCACAGGGCACCTAGGAAATCCAAAATCCCCAAACTTAACACAGACCCAAATCCAGCACTAACTGCCACCTCAAATCACTTGTGGTTGCTCAAATGGGAGAAACCCTTTGCCATTGCTCATGGCCCTGAGCTCAGCTCTGCCCTCTTCCTAGCATATAGGTCCACGATTGGCAGAAGCCACTTCATGACTAAAGAGCTGCAGGGATACATCGAGGGGATCACGAAGCGCCGGAACAAGAGGCTGTACTTTGTGGATGAGTGAACCTCCAGCTCAAGTGGCCAATGAGACGTCCGCCCCGTGTCTTTTCTGGTCCCTCGAACCCAAGCTAGACCTGATCTGTATGGAATTTGAACCCTGGAGAAATTAAAGAGTCTATGCATGGTTCCAGAGTCAGTGCGTGGCTGTTTGCGTGAGGCGGACGCACGTGGCCCCGCCTTTCCCTGTGACCTTCATTCGGTCACCGCAGTGACCTTGAGTTTTGTCCGCTCCTGTCTCACCAGTACCGCCTTTGAGGAACTCGCAAACCAGGGCTACTTGCATGTTTTAGGTCTGCTTCTCCACTCGAGGGTCCTCAGGGGTGCTGGTCTACCAAATCTCTCAAGTGTCCCATCAACATAATGGGGTGTGTGTGTGTGTGTGTGTGGGGAGAGCAGCACCCCGTTAGGCCCCACCCCTTATGCATACGCAGTTACATGGCCCCGCCCTCTCATTTACATACACGTTCAACGCCCTCAGAGTGAGTTCACGGGACAGCTACGCCCACTCTTATAAGGCAGAGCACCGCCCTCCTTCATGACGCAAGGGTGCTCCGGCTTCTCTCCCGCACCGGCTTCTATTCCTCGCGCCTCCCCTAAGCTCAGGCCCCGCCCCCGGGACAGCCGCGCACGCGTGTGTGTCCCCAAGGCCCGCCCACTGGCCTCCGGGTACGCAGGCGCCGCCACCTCCCTCGGATATTAGCATAGGGCACCTGGCCCCGCCCCCTGTTTTGCATGCGCACGGCCGGCCCCGCCTCCGCTGTCAGCTGGAGGAAGCGGAGTAGGAAGCAGCCGCGATGTCCTTTTGTGTCCTACAAGCAGCCAGCGGCGCCGCCGAGTGAGGGGGGACGCAGCGCGGCGGGGCGGTGTGGCCGGAGGAGGCGGCCCCCGCTCACCCCGGCTCTCCGGGCCGCTCGGCCCCCATGCCTGCCCGCCAGCCCTGCCGGAGCCCAAGGTCCGGGGGCGGAAGGGAAAGCGGCCGCGGGGGTGGGCGGGCGCGGCGGGGGCCATGTGCAAGCGCGGGCGGGGGGCGGGCTGCGGGCGGGGTCGCGCCTGGTGCGGCGGCCGGGTCAGGACTGGCTTCAGGTCCTGGCCTCCGGTTAGCCTCGGGCTTTGGAGCGAGTCCCCAGGCAGCGTTCAGATCGATCCTTGAGCATTGCGGGAGTCCTCGGGGTGGGCTGGGATTGAAAGGGGCCCTTGAAGCCACGTGGGGGCGCTTGCAGGGGCTTTAGGCTACCCTCCTCTCTGGGTCATAGGTCATCCTAGCGCGAGGGAGAACTTCTTCCTAGTCGACTCTTCTTACTTCCTGATAACCTAATAGAAGTCCCCCGCGGGCAATGGGGGGAGGGGAGATTAGTAACTTCAGGCAACTTCCCATAGGTGTGCGCAGGTTGATGAGGGGGTGGCCCTGGAGGTCGCGAGAGGTGGTGAGCTCTATGGCAGCTGGAGTGTAAGAATGAACCGTGCAGGTCTGGGGTGCAAAAGAGGTGGTGCCGCGCCCTACATGGCGTGGCTGGACTGGGCTTGCTAAGGCAGGAGGGGGTGGCGTGTCAGAGGTGAGAGACTCCCTTACAAGAGTGTGGTGAGGGATTATAAGACTTGAGTGTGAGTTTGCTTATTGAGTGTGCTCTTTTGCTGGGAGTATGTGAGAACTTGGGACTGGTTAAAGGCCATGTGTGAGTTGAAGGTTCCCAGGAGAGAGTGAGCATGTGTGGACATATGAAAACTCCTGAGAGAGTAGCCATATCCTTTGCCTCCGCCCCCCCTTCGCCCCACTGCCGGTTCCTCAATATGCTCATGAATACTTGAGAGTACCTTCCAACATCTGGAGAAAACTGAGGAGAGGTATCATCCTCATTTGGGGGTTGAGAGTTGCCTGCAGGTTGAGGTTACCCTGCTTCCTGGCTTGGGTGGGAGCTAGCCTTGCCAAGCCACTCCCAGGTTCCCAAGAGGAGGACCTGCTGTCAGTTACTGGCCCCAGAGGCTCTGGAGACTCTGTTCCCATGGCGACAGCTGGGGGCCCTCTTCATGGGCAGCCCTTCCTTGGACTCTGCCTCCTCCTTCTCCTTGGCTGAGCCTGGAAGCCTGGCCTAGGTCCAGTGTTGCCCAACCTATGTGGCAGGGTGCCTCCCTGTGACCCTGATGGTCTTTCCCTGCAGGTGACCAGCACCATGTCCAGCCAGGTGGTGGGCATCGAGCCTCTCTACATCAAGGCAGAGCCAGCCAGCCCTGACAGTCCAAAGGGTTCCTCAGAGACTGAGACTGAACCCCCGGTGACCCTGGCCTCTGGTCCAGCTCCAGCCCGCTGCCTTCCAGGGCACAAGGAGGAGGAGGATGGGGAGGGGGCAGGGTCTGGTGAGCAGGGCAGTGGGAAGCTAGTGCTCAGCTCTCTACCCAAACGCCTCTGCCTGGTCTGTGGGGATGTGGCCTCTGGCTACCACTACGGTGTGGCATCCTGTGAGGCCTGCAAAGCCTTCTTCAAGAGGACCATCCAGGGTGAGCCCCTACCCCCATCCCCTGCTTCTGTGCCCTTAGCCCTGTACCCTTCGGGCCTGGCACTTTCTAATTGGCACAGTGCTGCATGCAGGAGGCCCTGAGCCTGACTGTTGCTGCTTGAGGTTGTTGGCAGTCTGAAATTTGAATTTCCTTGTACTTCCTGGGACATCGTTTTTTTTTTTAAGGGGCATGATAGCTGGGGATATAGCTGAGGTTAGTAAGAATGCTTGCCTAGTTTACAGGAGGCTCTAGGTTCTGTCCTTAGCACTGTATAAATCAAGTGTGGTGTTGCATACCTAAAATCTCAGCACTTTGGAGATGGAACTAGGAGCATCAGAAATTCAAGGTCATCATTAACTACATAGTAAGTTGAAGGACAACTTGGGTTATGTGAAAACCTGCTCCCTTCCCCCAAAGGGGGGAGGGAAGCTGGGCAGTGGTGGCTCACACCTTTAGTCCTAGCACTGATGAGGCAGAGGCAGGATAATCAGTGAGTTTGAGGCCAGACTGGTCTACAGAGTGAGTTCCAGGACAGCCAGGGCTACACAAAGAAACTCTGTCTTGAAGGGAAAAAAAAAAAAGTAGGAGAAAGAAAAAGCTACTAGCATAGGTCACTGGTGGATTGGAATGGGACATGAACCAGGGTGCAGGTGCCTGCACCTGTCACAAAACTTAGCTCCTGACTTTCCTATGCCTCTAGTAGCTGCCTGCAAGTCCCTAGCACAGCACAGAATCACTCTTCTTGACTCCCCAGAGCACCACAGCACTAACTCAAGGCAGGTGTTTATGGGCAACTGATACAGGTTTTTTATGTTTTAGCATCTAGCTTTGAAAAGGCAGGCTTCCTTTCTCTTTAGCCACTGTTTGTTTTTGTTTGTTTATTTGTTTGTTTTTTAATCTCACCCAGGAGAGCAGTGATGAAGACACTGGTATGAGCATCCTCTGGGGTAGGCCTGTTGTCCTTAAGCAACCATTGGTTACTTTGAGGCTATAACATTATTTACAAAAAAAAAAAAATTTTTTTTGAGACATTATCTTATTATGTAGTTGGCCTGGAACTTACTGTGTCTTCCAGGAGTGCTGTGGTGACAGGCAAATACCACTGCAGCTGACTTGTAAAAATTTCCTTAGCATGTATTTATTTTGTGTGTGTATACATATGCACCCAGTGTATATGTGTAGAGGTCAGAGGGTAGATTGTGGGAGTAGGCTCTTGATGTCTACCATAAAGGACCTAGGGACTGAACTCAGGTCATCAGGTTTGGCAGCAAGTGACTTTACTTACTGAATCATCTTGCCAGGCATCAACTGGTTGGAGAACACTTTTTTCGTGAGTGCTTATCCTGTGGTAGGTACTGACCCCTTTTACTTTCAGGATTTCATCCCCTTATTGCAACTCTGTGAAAAGAAAGGGTCGGTGTTAAGAGCTGATGCACAAGGAGCTGTTTGTAGCTACTGTACCTCTCAAGTAGAACATGACAGCCCTGGGATTTAGTGCAGGTTCAGCGCTGCGCTCTTAAACTCCAGACTGCTGCCTCCGTGTGTCACTAGTAACCTGGACTTTGGACCACTGACAGTGATATTCCAGAGAGTTGTTTTATGGGTTTTTTGATGTTGCTTTGAGATATGGCCTCAATGTTTAGCCATAGCTGTCCTAGAAACTCACTCTATGGACCTGACTGGCCTTGAATTCACAGAGCTCTGTCTGCCTCTGCCTAGAGTGCTTCGTTCCAGTGAGTTTTCACCTGACTGAAGTGCACTGGTCTAAAACTGCTCCTTGCTAGCCAGAGCCAGGTGCCTCCCATACACCTTCATTCTGACACAGTTCCGCCAAACCTAACTGCTGGAAATTGCCTTCATTTATTCTTTTCTTTTCCCCTCCCTCTCCTCCCTTTTTTCCCTCTTTCCCTCCCTCCCTCCTTCCTTCCCTTCCCTTCTTTTCTTTCCTTCCTTCCTTCCTTCCTTCCTTTCTTTCTCTCTTTCTCTTTCTTTTGGAGACAGGATCTCACTATAAAACTCTTGCTGTCCGTTCTAGAACTCACTATGTAGACTGGGCTGGACCCAAATCACAGAGTTCTGCCTGCTCCTGCCTCTCCAGTGCTGGGATTAAAGGCCTGAGCCATTGTGCCTGGCTCTATTAGTTTTTGTTTTGTTTTTAAACAGGCCTCTCAAAGTATGATTTTGGGGGTGGGGTGGGGGAGAGATTATTAGTGAAGAAATTTAGGGCCTCATGACTGCTGCTAAGCACATACTATACCGGTGTGCTCCACTTTAGCCTCAAGTGTATGTTTTTATCATGTCAACTTTGCAGGTAGGAAAACTGAGGGCTCACAGGTATTAGGAATAGGAGGTACAGTGGGGCCGGGCGGTGGTGGCGCTTGCACGCCTTTAATCCCAGCACTTGGGAGGCAGAGGCAGGCGGATTTCTGAGTTCAAGGCTAGCCTAGTCTACAGAGTGAGTTCCAGGACAGCCTGGGCTATACAGAGAAACCCTGCCTCAAAAAACCAAAAAAAAAAAAAAGGAGGTACAGTGGGGTGGTGTTGGTGTATGTCTTTAATCCTTGCACTCTGGAGGCAGAGGCAGGCAGATCCCAAGGCCAGCTTGGTTTACAGACTGAGTTTCAGGACAGCCAAGGCTATACTCCTATGCCTCCACACCGGGGAGACTGTCTTGATATATATATATATCCTATATCTACTCAGTATGAGTATTAAATATATACTTTAGCTGAGATAGCAGGACAGAGAAACCCTATCTTGAAGAAACAAACAAAAAGAATAGGAACCACATAAAGTCACAGTTGATATTCAGGAGACAGAGGCAGGTGGATCTCTCTTAAGTTTGAGGCTAGCCTGATCTACATAAGGATTTTCAGGGCAGCTAGAGCTATACAGAGAGATCCAGGTCTCAAAACAAACACCGAAATTAAGTAAATAAAGCAGAAATGATAAGTCCCCACAGCCCTTTACTTTTCTTTCTTAAGTAGGCTCATGCTGTATAGCTCAGGCTGGCTTCCATCTTGAAATTTTCTTTCCTTGGGCTTCCAAGTGTTGGAGTTACAGGTGTGTGCTGCAGATCCCAGATGTCCTGCTCTTTACTACTTGAGCCTGTGTTCCCATCTAGCTGGGCCTGAGGCTGGGAAGGGAAACTGACTTGGTCAGAACTGTCCAGTTTGATTTGTAGCATGTGTTGGAAGGCAGAGAGCAGGGTGTGTGCTAAGGGCCTGTCAGGACTGGGGCTGAAGGGTTTCCCTGAGGAGGCATCTTGAGCTGAGCATAGCAGTCCTGTGGATATAGGAGGAGAGAAGCATGAAAGGCCTGTTGGCTCCTTGTGTGCTTTAGTCCTTGAGACATCCCTGTGAGGCTGACAGGGCCACTGGTACCTACTACACATCAGGCCTTTTGACTGGCCTTGTGAAACTGGAACTGACAATAAATAAGTTGAGAGAGAACACACAGGGTAAACTGTTCACATTAGCTTCCATCTAATTCCAGCATCTGGGAGGGTGAGGCAAAAGGATTGTGTATATGGGCTATATAGCAAGATACTGTCTCCCCTGGTGTGGTGGTACATGCTTGTTATTTTAGCATTTGTAGGTGGAGGCAGGAGAACCAAGATTCAAGGTTATCCTCCACTATATAGTGAGTTAAGAGGCCAGCCTGAGCTACATATCCTGTCATTCCCCCCCCCCCCCCAAAAAAAAAGAGGGGACAGAGGAGATGGCACTTTTGGTGTTTGCTGCCCAAGCAAAAGGACCTGAATTGGATGCTCGGTACTCAAGTAAAAGCCAGATGTTGGGAGGCAGTGACAGGAGGCTTTGGGCCACTCTAGTTGAGTTGGTGAGCTCCAGGTTCTGTGAGGGACCTTGTTCAGACTATAAGGTGAAGTCAGGCATGCTGGCACACCTTTATCTCAGTGCTTAGGAGGCCAGCCTTGTCTAGCTAGTGAATTTACGGCTGACAAGGGATACATAGTGAGACCCTGTTTCAGAAAAAAAGTGGAGAGCCATTGAAGGAGACACCTTACATGAACCCAGGGCCTCCACATACATAGCCACATGTACATGGAACCGTAAACAATCCCCCACAGTCTAAAGCCAGCTATGGTGGCTGATGCCCACAAGACTGATGGAGGACTGTTACAAGTTCTTCAAGACTAGCCTGAGCTAAGGTGTGAAACTGTCTCAAAAACAAAAGCCCAGCTACACAACCAGAACAAAGGCAGCTGAAAGCCGCAGGGTAACCAAACACTCACACGTGTTACGTATCAGATGTATCAGATGGTGGTAAGGCCAGAAGTAGCTGCGAAGAGGGATTTGTCACAGGGTGCTCAGGAAAGGCCTCTCCAAGGTGATGGGAGGTAAGGGAACAGGACCAGAGCTCAGGCAGGGGATAGAAAGCCCCGAGGCTAGCCCTGTCTGAGGAGCATGCGGTGCAGATCAGAACTAGAAAGGATGATTGGCCTGGGCCCTGACAGCCTGAAGGACACTCTTCACTTCTTCTCCAGAGAACTCACTGGGGAGTGTGATCAGAGGAGAGGGCCAGGTTCCCTTAGGCTCCTATGAGGAGAGTAGAGACTGCAGGAAGCCAGTGAACTACGTGGTGACAGGTCAGATGGGTCGCTGTAGGCAGGAGTTGGGTAGGTGAGAAGGTGAGACTCCCAACACTGCCCCTGGGCTAGACATCAGTTGACAGGAAGGGAAGGTGGTCCTCAGGTTTGCTGAGCAACTGAAGGTAATTGCATGCTTGGCAGAAGTGGGGTCCTTGTGCAGCGAGTGGATCGGAAGACCCTTCAGATGTCCCTGGGCTGCTGGACCTGTGCATGTAGATAGCACAGTGCAGTTCAGGCTAGAGGTGCAAACCTGAAGGTCTGGGAGATAGGAGAATGAGGTCGGACAGGCCTAGGGGCTGCATCAGTTTGCTATGCAGAAACCATAGAGGTGCCAGAGGGTATGAGTACCATGAGGGTTTGTCCTAGAAACAAAAGACAGCACTGAAGGGTTTTAGAAGGAGAAAGCATTGCTTTAGGCAAGGGAGTTGAGAACTCAGTGGAGTCCTGAATTCTAGAAGCCATGGTAGCCCTTGACAGCACATGGGCCCAGAAGTATTGTTTCAGGGCAAATATGCAGCTTGGCCTCTGGGGCCCTGCTTCATCCAAGCAGGGTTCCCCCAGCCCAGTGGCTGTTCCCGTCCCTGTCCTGCTCATGAAATCCTGCTCTCCCTTTCCTCCCAATACCCCCAGACTGGTGCTTGACTGGGGTGAGTCAGGGCTCTCCTGTCATCTGGGCCCCCTCCGGGCTCTGGGAGGCCGCCACTGGAGCCCTGCCTCTTCCTGGCAGGGAGCATCGAGTACAGCTGTCCGGCCTCCAATGAGTGTGAGATCACCAAGCGGAGACGCAAGGCCTGTCAGGCCTGCCGCTTCACCAAGTGCCTGCGGGTGGGCATGCTCAAGGAGGGTGAGCGCTGGGCAGAGCCTGGGTGAGATGGGGGTGGTCCAGTGGGTTGGGTGGGAGCCCGGGGAGAAGGTGGGGAAGTAGGGCTCTGTGGAGCAAGCACTTCATCAAGTCTGGCTTTACGACTCAAGGTGTGCGTCTGGACCGTGTCCGCGGAGGGCGACAGAAGTACAAGCGGCGGCCAGAGGTGGACCCTTTGCCTTTCCCAGGCCCTTTCCCTGCCGGTCCTCTGGCAGTAGCTGGAGGACCCCGGAAGACAGGTGAGATGCGGGGTTCCTAAGCTTTGGAGAGGAGGCAGCCATTACAGGTCTGTCTGGTTTCCTCACTTGCCCTGAGACCCATGTCTTACTTTTCTCATTTCTCCCTAAGAGATAACTATAAAATAATCTCCACAAACAGAGGCTGTAGCTCAGTAAAGTGCTTGCCTACCATGTATGAAACCCTGGGTTTGATCTTTAGCACCCCATACACCATGCACACTTTAATTCCATATTCAGGAGGCAAAACAGGATTAGGAGTTTAGGGTCATAGGTGGCTGTATAGTACATTCAAGGACAATAAACTACGTCACAGGCCAGACACCCAAGTAGAATCGTGATCAGGATGGGGGTGTCTTAGGGTTTCTGTTGCAGTGATAAAACACCATGACCAAAAGAAACTTGGGAGAAAAGGTTTCTTTCAGCTCACAACTCTCAGGTTGCACTCCCTTGCTGGGGGAAGTCATGGCAGGGACTCAAGGCAGAAGCTGATATAGAGGCCGTGGAGGAACACTACTTACTGGTTTAATCCTCTCGGCCTGCTCAGGCCTGCTTTGTTGTACACAGGCCCACCTGCCCAGGAATGACACAAGCCACAGTAGATAGGGCCCTTCCACCTCAATCAGCAAACAAGAAAATCCTAGAGTCTTGCTACAGGCCAACCTTATCGAGGCATTTTCTCAAAATTTCCTCTTCCACATATACGTGTGTGTATCAAGTTGGGCGTTTTCTTTTTTGTAAAGGTGTTGGGGGAACCAGGGCTCACTAAATGCTAGACTGGGGTGTCTGAAAGCTACCCCCAAGCCTTCGGTCAATTTTCTAGTGCTCACAGCCCTTCTCTAAGGAAGTGAACACTGTCTTCTGGCTTACTATTGGAGTCCAAGGAAGGCCAGAGGGGAATGTCTGGGAAGGAACATTGCTCTGAGGGCCTTCTGAGGTCTGCCAGATGTGTTCATGACTCTAGTCCTCACCTGTCACTGTAGCCCCAGTGAACGCTCTGGTGTCTCATCTGCTGGTGGTTGAACCTGAGAAGCTGTATGCCATGCCTGACCCAGCAAGCCCTGATGGACACCTCCCTGCCGTGGCCACTCTCTGTGATCTTTTTGATCGAGAGATAGTGGTCACCATCAGCTGGGCCAAGAGCATCCCAGGTAAAGGGCCAGTGGTTGAGCATCCTTAAACAGGTAGACCATATTTGGCCCCGCTGCCTTCTTGATCTATCCTGTTTCCCCTGCCCTCCAGGCTTCTCCTCACTGTCACTGTCTGACCAGATGTCAGTACTGCAGAGTGTGTGGATGGAGGTGCTGGTGCTGGGTGTGGCCCAGCGCTCACTGCCTCTGCAGGACGAGCTGGCCTTTGCTGAAGACCTGGTCCTGGATGAAGAGGGGGCACGGGCAGCTGGTCTGGGGGATCTGGGGGCAGCCCTGCTGCAGCTGGTCCGGCGACTGCAAGCCCTACGGCTGGAGCGCGAGGAGTACGTCCTGCTGAAAGCTCTGGCCCTTGCCAATTCTGGTGAGTGTTCAGGGAAAACACACACAGGTCTCCCCATAAGGTCCACCAACTGTCAATGATGGTGGTATGTTTCTTTGTTGTGGATAAGGACAACAGAGGCTTAATTATTGAAAATCACCAAGTAAGCCAAGGTCCTGAATTATATGTAGGATTCTGAGCCCTAGTGGTGTAGTGGCAAAGCACTAGTGAGAGGGGAAGTATGGAGGTTGAGAGATGGCCACAGGTGAGAAAGGGTGGACCCTGGCTCTCAGGCAGAGTAACAAGTGCATTACCCGACCCAGAGATTCCAAAGCTGAGTGCCGCCCTTCAGTCATCTCAGCCAATGGTTCTCTCCCTCCCTAGACTCTGTGCACATAGAAGATGCTGAGGCTGTGGAGCAGCTGCGTGAAGCCCTGCATGAGGCCTTGCTGGAGTATGAAGCTGGCCGGGCTGGCCCTGGAGGGGGTGCTGAGCGGAGGCGTGCAGGCAGGCTGCTGCTTACGCTGCCACTCCTCCGCCAGACAGCAGGCAAAGTCCTGGCCCATTTCTATGGGGTGAAGCTGGAGGGCAAGGTGCCCATGCACAAGCTGTTTTTGGAAATGCTTGAGGCCATGATGGACTGAGGCAAGGGGTGGGACAGGGTGGGGTGGCTGGCAGGATCTGCCCAGCATAGGGTGTTAGCCCCAAAGGGGCAAAGCTGGAGTCTGGGCAGTGCCATAGCCTGCTGGCAGGGCCAGGGCAATGCCATCCGCCCCTGGGAGAAGGCTTCATGCCCTCTCCTCCCCACTTTGGGGGGAGAATTGTCAGAAGCCAGGAAAGTGAATGCCCAGGTGTGGGCACAGTGCTGCCCCTTGCAAGCCATAACGTGCCCCCCAAGAGTGTTGGGGGCCTTGTGGAAGCCATAGGGGGCTGCAGGGGATGTGTAGGAGGCAGAAGCTGATCTCAGGGAGGGAAGGGGATGGAGGCCATAGTCTCCCAGTGGGTGATGCTTTTGCTGCTGCTTACTCCGACCTCCTCTCCAGAGCAGAGAGGGGCTCGGAAAGCAAAGGCCCCGTCCCTTCGCTCCTCTCCTCATTCGCACTGGGCTTTAGTGCCCCCCCTTGAAGCAATAACTCCAAGCAGGCTCCAGCCCCTGGACCCCTGGGGTGGCCAGGGCCCCCTACCAGCTCCCACCTCAAGGGGTGGGGGATAGCACTGCCTCTATGCCCTGCAGAGCAATAACACTATATTTATTTTTGGGTTTGGCCAGGGAGGCGCAGGGCTGTGGGGCAAGCCAGGGCCCAGAGCCCTTGGCTGTACAGAGACTCTATTTTAATGTATATTTGCTGCAAAGAGAAACCGCTTTTGGTTTTGAACCTTTAATGAGAAAAAAAAATATACTATGGAACTCAAGTACATGGTGGTTGGTGACTCACTGGGGGGTTTTGGGGGTCACACATGACACATTAGTTAACAGACTAACAACAGAAACACGGTCACAAAATACCAAAGTGGTGGCTAGCAAGGTTATGTCTCGGTCTCCTCATCATTCAACAGCATATTGGGGATCCCGCGGCTGATGGGGAAAAGACGACCAGATTCTGGGCATTGCAGGGTGCCCTCCAGTACATCAACCTGCGGGGGAGCAGGGCAAAGCTAAGCACAGGGCGTCTCGGTGGGAGGGCTAGGCAGGAGATGCACAAGGATTCTCACCTCAAGCAACACGTGGTGCATCTTCCTCAAAAACGTCTCGTCGTGCTCATAGCCTTCAGTCGGCTCTTTGGGTACCTCAGCCAAGTTTAACTGTGGAAAGGAAGGTTACGTGGGTCAGTGGGCACACAAACACCGAGCCAGCCCCGGCAGGGAAGGGGCCTGGAGCCAAGGCCGCCTCCGAGGCGAGACAGAAGGGGCGGGGTCCTCACGGTGTCCGCTGCCTGCACAAGCGCCGCCCACTCCACTTTGGGGATCATCCGCGCCACGAAGTCGGGGTTGAACTCCACGGGGTTGATGCGGACCTCGGTGGCCTGCGGGGGAAAACGTTTAGGGAGGTAGGCTCGGGTCCCAGAGTTTCCACCCAGAGCTGTAAGGGCGACAAACCTTTGCGCAGTTACCTGCAGGCGCAGCGGGAAGCCACGCGTGCCCACGCCCCGCACATGCGAGCTCAGGAGGTTGTGGGTGAGCAGTTTCATGTCACACGGGAGACCGGGACGCCGGAACCGGAAGGATCCACACTTCTCCTTTGTACCACTTCCGCTGTCGAAGCCGTCGGACACTTCGCCGGGCCGGAAGTGGCGGGGTTAGGGGACCTTTCGGGGCTTTGCGGCAGCCGAGAGATGGGAAGGAGTGTGTTGGGTCGAGTCCTGACACCGGAAGCGTTTCTCGGGGAGACTGTAAAGGTTTACGACGAACCCCGCTCGCTGTAAATCGTACATACTATGCAAATCACATGTAAACCGGCTGCGTTGCGGCGCTCTGGCTGAGTGTAAAACAAGCACATTTGAGGCTTAGCCACATTATCCCCCTACCTCTGTTTTGCGGTTAAGGGTCAGAAACTGTCACATCGGTAAACCAGCCACCTCTTTCTGCATACAGATTAGGCGCGCGACCCCTGGGAGCCCCGCCGCGTCGTCATGCGTCACGGCCCAGCCCCCGTAAGCCGGCGTAGCGGACGCAGCGTGCTGGCGTGGGCGGAGCGATCTCTGCACCCACCTCCTGTGGGCAGAGCCAACTGCGGGTGGGCTGCGGCAGTGAGGCGGGCATGGTACAGCTGGAGCTTCGCTTCTTGAGTAGCGTAGCCGGTTCTGTGCTCGGTTCATCGACTACCTGGACGTGCGCGTTAGGCAGAGCAGGCCGGAAAGGAGCAGGTTGGGAGTGTGGCGGGGCCCGCAGCTTCAGAAGCGCCGCGGTGACCATGGCCCCGATCAAGGTGACCGGTTTTACTTTTGGATCCAACCTATTGCGTCTCTTTGGGTTCCACACGGGGTCTCGGGCTGTCGTCCTTGACGTTTCTTTTTGTCATGCTTTCTGTAAGACCCTGTCTCTGCCTCTCCATCCTGGGACATTTCTTGAGCCGCCCTCTCACACCTATGCCACGTCCAGGGACAAGTCCCCACCATTTTCAAGCGACCGAATGCTAGGTCATTTCCCACATTCTATAAATACCTCTTTTGCCGCTTTTCAAACCCTTTATACCCCTCTCCAAAGCTCCAGCCCTTTTGTGATTATTCTAGACTCCACTTCTCCTCATCTTTTGAAAGAGCTGTGGTCCCTTGGAGACCGGAGTCTGTCTGTCCCACTTCTTTCTCCACTCTGTGAATGCTTCCCCGCCCCCCTTCTGTTTGGTTCTTTTGGGAATTCTTGAATCTATCCCCTCTCCTGTTCTTGGACTTCATTTTTAGAGAAAGAGAGGGAGGAAAGGGAGGGAGGGAGAGAGGAAGGGAAGCAGGGAGGGAGGGAAGGAGAGAGACAGAGAGACTGACTCACTGTATAGTCTTGGCTGGCCTGGAACTTGGTATGTAGACCAGACTGGTCTCAAACTCCTAGAGATCTATCTGCCTCTCAGTCCCAAATGTTAGGATTAAAGGCCCTCAAAAAAAAAAAAAACCACCCAAAACTTTAAAAATATGTACTTAGTGTGTGTGTTTGGTAACAGGCACGTGAATGTGGAGGTCAGAGGAGGGTTTTCTCAGGAGTCAGTTCTGTCTTTCTGCCATGTCGGTTGTGGGGATAGAACTCAGGTGATCAGGCTTGGCGGTGGACACCTTTACCTACTCACCTCTTCCTTCCTTTCATTTCCTCTTATGCCTCCAGGAAGCCTCCAGGTGGGCTGACACTTCCCTCCCACCCTCCAGAGCCTGCATCCTGATGCCTAGGCGTCTTCCCTGGTTTCCCAACATTTTTCTCCTGGTGTGTGGATGGGATTTGTCTCCTTCCCTGTTGCCAGGCAGTTTCTCAACCCCAGACACAGCCCTCTGTACTTCTCCTCTGTGCATTGATCCATCTTGGGTGGCTTGTTTACACACCATTGCAACACTTGAGAAGGCCTCTCCCTTTTTCTGTTGCCACCAACTGGCCTTAATCAGGATTTGAAACATGTAGGATGTGGGGCAGGCGGGATATACAAGAGAGTGAGGACAGAAATGGACCCCTGGAACCAGACAGGCACTTTCTCTGCTGGGTGTAAACACTGGCTCTATCTGTCCGGCTGTGGTTTACTGGGCCTCTCTTTACTCCATTTTATCCTGGAGTCCTTTTCTCCAGGTGGGAGATGCCATTCCCTCAGTGGAGGTATTTGAAGGGGAACCGGGAAAGAAGGTGAACTTGGCAGAGCTGTTCAAGGGCAAGAAAGGTGTTTTGTTTGGAGTCCCTGGGGCGTTTACACCTGGCTGTTCTAAGGTGAGTCTTCTCCTTTCCAGAGTCACTGGGACCAGGAGTGTGGGAGAAAAGGACCCTAGTTAGATCTGATAGCTCTGATTGATGCCGCTGGCGCAAGTGCTGTAAAAATCCCGTGGGACTTGGGCTAATGAGACAGAAGCTTGCCTATGGGATTTCATGGTCTTGACCAGAGACACTTAGGTCCAAGCTTCCAGTAGCCAAGGCAAAAAGGAAGTGGCAGGTTTCACCCTGGTTTCCTTACCCAGATCAGGGATGTTAGGAAATAGGAGCAGGCTGAGAAGTGCCAGCAATTGTCACTCTTTTGACCTTTTGTCTTCCTCTTAGAGCCACCTGCCTGGGTTTGTGGAGCAAGCTGGAGCTCTGAAGGCCAAAGGCGCGGAGGTGGTGGCCTGTCTAAGTGTAAATGATGTCTTTGTGACTGAAGAGTGGGGTCGAGCCCACCAGGCAGAAGGCAAGGTGAGGTGTGGGTCCCATGAGGGGCGGGCCAGGTAGGAGGTTTTCTTGTTTCTTATTACGTTCTATTTACTCCTTTTGTATGTGGGGTGGGCACTTGTGCCATCGTGCACAGGTAGAAGTCAGAGGATATCCTGAGACTGGGTTCTCTCTTACCACGTGGAGTCATAGGGATTGAACTCAGGTTGCCAGATTTGGCAGCAAACACCTTCACCCACTGAGCCCTCTCATTGGAGATTTCTTGTGACGTTTATTCTCTTTCCTTCAGGTCCGACTCCTGGCTGACCCCACTGGAGCCTTTGGGAAGGTGAGTGTACCACTCCTCCATCAGCCTGCAGTTGGTCCTGGAGGGACATGTGGGGGTTCCTGACACCCATCTCTGCCTGTCCCCTAGGAGACAGACTTATTATTGGATGATTCTTTGGTGTCTCTCTTTGGAAATCGTCGGCTGAAAAGGTAAAGTAGAGCTCCTCCCCCACCCCCTGTTGGCACTAGGGTCCTGGCTGCTGCCCGTGCTGCTGCATCTGTACCTCTTTCTGCCAGGTTCTCCATGGTGATAGACAACGGTGTAGTGAAGGCACTGAACGTGGAGCCGGATGGCACAGGCCTCACCTGCAGCCTGGCCCCCAACATCCTCTCACAGCTCTGAGGCCCTGGCCAGATGTCCTCTGACTCCCATCTCCCCCACCCGGCTCTGGGCCAAAAGGTCCAGTACCTCCTTACGGGGGACCACTTAAATGGAACCTTAACCATATTTCTGCAATAAACAGTTTAATTTGTGTCTTTGCCTCTGGCATGGAATTGTCTGCTTCACCATTTCTCACGAGTAGACATAGATAGAGCTGAAGTCATTGGCAGGGGTTTGGAGGAGAAAATAGAGAGACAGCCAGGACAGGCTTCTGGAAGGTAGCATCCGCTAAATCAGCCTGAAGCTGAGAGGAAGCCAGAGTTGGCTTTGCTTGGTACATCCTGGGACAGCTGGTGCTTGGTCTCGGAGCTGGCAGATTCCATTGACGCTTAATACACAGGGCAGGAAGCTTTGCTTCAGGCCTCCCATCTTTCCGATTGCAGTTCCTCCAGGAGCACCCTGGCTCTGACTTGGCTTCATCAGAGCACACAGTACCAGGCTCAGCACTGGAGACTTCCTGAAGGAGGAGCCTTGGAGAGGCGTGGCCAGTGATGAGTGAGACTGAGGGCCAAGAGCTGGGGTCACCAGTGAGGCTTGGGGCCTCAGGAGATCCTGCTCCTGGCCTTTGGAATCCATATTCAGGGGAGCAGTGGGGTATTGTTGGGAAGCCCTTGTGTTTAGGAGGATGTACTCCGACAGATTCTTGCAGAGCACCTGACTGATCTGTGTAGACATAGTGAGGTATATACCAGGCCTGTCCAGTGCTCTGGACCAAACGAGCTCTGCAGCAGGCAGATGATGGGAGACCAGGCCTGGAAGACCAGGGAGGAAAAGGCCTGGTACCTGAAAGGAGCCTAAGGATGGGAGTGGCAGACATGCGTCAGGTTGAGCTGGAAAGGCAGGACTGGCCCAGGTATAGCAGGCACTGGGGCTACTTGCTGAGGCTGTCTAGTAGTCAGTAGGAGTTGAGGCCTCTGAGAGCGATAAGACCTTGCCTCCAGCCTCCCCAGTCAACCACGGGGCTTCTGCAGGGCACAGGGCAGATTCTAATCTGAGCCAGTGCTTGAAGCTGGGAGCCAGGAAAGGCATGGAAAGATCTGTGATGGGGTGGCAAGCAAAAAGCACTGGGGCAGGTGAGAGGCCTCTGTGGTGACACTGGGCTCTCCTACTAAGGGACCCACAATTCAGCTACCTGAGTGGCCAGTGCACCCATCTTTTCTGATATTCTCTAATCCCACTCACCGGCCCTTGAATCACTGGCCAATTCTGGTCTGTCCTCTTTTGAAGCTTGGGTTACAGTGACCCTGACAGGCACGGTCCAGGGAGACGTGTTCCTGCCCAGGTCCCATCTCTCAGGTCTTTGGAGAAGCTAAGGAGCAGGGTTTCCTGGCAGGGTGTGGCCAGTGCAGAGCCCTGGCCTCTTCTTCCCTGAAGCTCACACTGCCTCCGTAGTCAGTCACTGTCACAGGTACAAACTCCCGTTTCTCACCCGCTGCCTGGCTTTCCCCATTCTTGTAAGACCTCTAAAGAAGTGTCCTCTCCTGAGTCTCTTGCTGATGCCTGGGTCTTGGCTAGAGAAAGGAGTTTAAAGGTTCCCTGTGGCGCCTTAGCCTTGTGGGAGGCTGGGAGGCCTGCGTGCACAGCACCTGGGCTGGTGGAATGTCTGGCAGTTGAGCCAGCTCTGGAGCAGCTACAGGTCTCTCAGGAGAATAATACCTGTCAGGAAAATGCAGTAAGGCTGGGCTTCAGGCCTAAGGTAAGGCTAGCCAGGCCTGAGGCTGCACCTGGAAGAGGAACTGGCACCTTTCCTGGACTGTAGAGACCAAAGGGCCAATATTAAAACCAAACAGTTGAACAAAATGTCCTAAAAGAACCTATGCACACACTGGCCTTGTGCTGCTGGAAAGTCTAAGGGTCAGCCATTAAGAAGAGAGGTTTGGGGCTGGAGAGAGGCTCAACGGTTAAGAGCACTGGCTGAACTGCCAAGGCACCTGGGTTCAATTCCAGCTCCTACATGATAGTTCACAACCAGTCCTAACTCCAGTTCTAGGGCTTCTGACGCCCTTCTCCAGCATTCATGGGCACCAAACCCCTGTGCATAGACATATTTGCAGGCAAACCACCCATGCTTTTAAAATAATAAAGAAAAAAACTCAAGCATGGTGGCTTATGCTTACTTTTTTTTTCTTTCTTTTTTTTTTTTTTCTTTTTTTGGTTTGGTTTTTCGAGACAGGGTTTCTCTGTGTAGCCCTGGCTGTCCTGGAACTCACTCTGTAGACCAGGCTAGCCTCAAACTCTCGAACTCAGAAATCCACTTGCCTCTGCCTCCCAAGTGCTGGGATTAAAGGCATGTGCCACCACCACCCGGCGGCTTATCCCTTTAACCCCAGCACTCAGGAGGTAGAGGCAGACAAACCTGATCAACAGATTAAGTTCCAGGACAGGGCAGGGCTGTTACACAGAGAAACTGTGACTCAAAAAACCATAATAAATAAATAAATGAATAAATAAATAGGAAGAGGAAGATGGAGAGGAGGAAGAGGAAGAGGAGAAGAAGGAAGAGAGAAGCGTGGCCTCAACTTCACACTGCACTGTGATGGTCTTAAACTCATCATCCTGTTTACCTTCAAGTGCTGGAACTGTAGGTGCTATCTCTACGTCATGCTCACCTTCTCTTGTTATTGTTAAACAAGGTCCCACTGTGTGCCCCAGGGTGTCCTGTAACTCTCTATGTAGCCCAGGCTAGCCTAGAACTTGAGTTCTGCCTGCCTCTGCCTGCCAAGTGCTGGGATTACAGGTATACAACACCATACCCCACCCAACACACTCTGTGTGTGTGTGTGTGTGTGTGTATGTGTGTATGTATGTGTGTGAAAGAGAGAGAGAGAGAGAGAGAGAGAGAGAGAGAGAGAGAGAGAGAGAGAGAGAGCTGCTACTGTAGCACCCAGGCCAGCAATCCTCCTGCTTCAGTCTGGTATTCCAAACATGAGGTACCACTCTAGGCTAGAGATGGTCCTTCAGTTCTGTGGCCTGTCCCATGGTGAAAGGCGGAAGGGGCAGCGAGTGAGCTAGTTTGCCGCTTTGCTTTCAGAACAAATTCATTCTTGTAATGTAAAACATGCAGCCACCCACCAGGCTGGGCTGTGTAACCTGGTCACCTACCTTCCTTAGTCCAATGTTCCTCCTCTGCTGCATCAGTGACCAAGTGTCCAGAACGTAAACTAGCCGACACATTAAAACCATAGCACATCCCACATGACCAGCCAGAACCAGAGCACCTGGAACCCCAGGGCCAATGTTTAAGTCAACAATTGAGGTACTTGGCTCTTCTGGGTTGAGTCTCTTTCATATGCTACTGAATAGACACCGCATAGTCCCAAGGCCTCCAGGAGACCTCAAGTCCTTCCACAAACCCACAGGCAGGCCTACCTGAAAGGCATTGCAGCAGTGGGATCCTCAGGTTTGGGGCTTCGACTTCAAGAGTATGAATCATAATCAGCTACTAGATGTTAGTGTCCATGCCCAATCTGGTTTTCTAGGACTACATTTTCTTTATCCTGAAAGAGCTGGCAAGACAGCTTAGTGAGTAAAGGTGCTTGCTGCTAAGCCTCATGACTTGAGTTTGATCCCTGGGACCAAGATGGTAGAAGGAGAGAACCAATTCACAAAAGTTGTTCTATAACCTATATAGGCACATCATGGCACGTGCATACGGCCCCCCATGAATGAATGAATGAATGAATGAATGAATGAATTTCACAAATGAGAAAAAAAAAAAAAAGAAATGATCTAGGTCACCTCACAAAGTTGGTGTGGCCAATGAGATGACTTCTGAAGCAAGTGCCACTTTACCTAACACACAGCAGATCGTGGGAGCACACATGCATTCATGCCTCTGTCTGTCTGTTACTGGGGATGGGATTCAAGGTGTATCTTGAGTTAAACCCTCTATTGTTGAGTTATATTTACAGATCGACAAATGCTTTTTGTTTGTTTGGCTTTGGGGACAATTTTTGTGTGTGTATGTTTGTGTGTGTTGTTGATGTTGTTGTTTTGTTTTCTTTTCTTTTTCTAGACAGGGTCTCACTGCATAGCCCTGGCTGTCCTGGAATTCACTATGTAGACCAGACTAGCCTCAAACTCACAGAGACATGCCTGCCTCTGCCTCCCTACTGGTGGGACTAAAGGCAAGTGCTACTACCCCCAGCAGGGGACAAGTTTTTGTTATATAGCTCAGGTTGGACTGGAATTCACAATCCTGTATCAGCTCCTTGAGTGGTGGAATTGTAAATGCGTACTATCGTGTCTAATTCCCCCACCAAAAAACAGGCTTTTAAGAAATCAATAAAGACTCCCCCCTATACCTAAGACTCAGGGATACCAAGGAAGAGGGGGCAGAAAGATTGTAAGGGCCTGAGGACCAGGATGTCTCTGTGAGATCCTGTTTCCTAGAATTGACAGGGAAAGTACACTCATGACACCGCAACCGTGCAGCTGTCTAAATATAAGGCCTAAACTACGGCACCAAGGGACATGCTGACGTGTAAGAGGGAAGTCTCACGGGCCACACCCTAGACAAAGAACTATGGCAACTAATGACTGCCGAGAAGTCATCTTCTCCAGGAAGGTGTCCTCTAATTGATTACTCAATTAGTCCTAAAATCATACACTTACAAGCCACACTGAACAGACTCAACAGGTTGTATAATATATACTTTTATATGCATATATGTATTTAGTAATAGTCTCAGTTAGGATTTCATTATTGTGAAGAGTCACCATGACTAAGGCAACTCTTATAAACACTTAATTGGGGCTGTCTTACAGTTTCAGAGGTTTAGTCCATTATCATCATGGTGGGAAGGAAGTGTGGCAGCATCCAGGCAGACATAGTACTGGAGAAGCCAAGAGTGCCACATCATGATCTGAAGGCAGCCAGAAGCAGACTGTCTTCAGCAGGCAGCCAGCAGGAAGATCTCATCCTTATTGGGCAGAGCCTCAGCGTAGGGGGAAACCTCAAAGCCTGTCTACACAGTGACACACTTCCTGCAACAAGGCCATACCTCCCAACAGTGTCACTTCCCACAGGCCAAGCGTATTCAAACCACAGCAATAACTAAAGAAAAAGAGTCCGTGAATTTGAGAGGAAGGGAGATATGGAAGGGGTTAGAGAGAGGCAGAGGCAGGTGGATCTCCATGAGTTTGAGTTTGGTCTACATAGTGAGTTTCAGGACAGCTAGGGCTATGTAGAAAGAGAACCTGTTTCAAAAAGGTGGGGGAGGGATTAGAGCATCAGTTCTCAACCTATGGGGTGTGACCCCTTTGGAGGCTGAACACATTTTCACAGGGCTTGCATATCAGATATTTACATTATGATTCATAAAGAGCAAAAACAATTATGATGTATCAAGGGAAATAATTTAATGGCTGGGGTCACCATTGTAAGACTCTAGGGAGCAGAGCTTTAGTTTACTGGAGACCCCCTGAGTGAACCACAGATAGACGAGGAATCGCTGCAAAATGCAAGAGGAATTTTTAATGTTCCAGCATGCTGGGGGCATCCTGCATCCCAAAAGGAGAGGCAATCCCATGTAGCTTGCTCAGCAGACATTTATACTAGTCCTTAGGGCAGCAGCCATTAGGCACAATGTGACTGGCAAAACGGTGACTTTTTCTTTTTTCTTTTTTGGTTTTTTGAGACAAGGTTTCTCTGTGTAGCTCTGGCTGTCCTGGAACTCACTCTGTAGACCAGGCTGGCCTCGAACTCATAAATCCGCCTGCCTCTGCCTCCCAAGTGTTGGGATTAAAGGCATGTGCCACCACCGCCCCCAGCAAACAGTGACTTTTTAAACTGATTGTTCTTTAGGGAATGAGAGGTCAAGGACCTCCCTTGTCTGTGTGTGGCCAACAGTCCATTGTCCATGTGCTCTGGGCCCCCTCCCTAGCTGCAGGTCAGTTCCTACCTCCTGTAGTCTGAGGAACATTAATTAGCCTCTGCCTTCTGGAGGGGAGGGGTGCCTAAGTGGTCTATGACCTTTCTTTTCCAGGAGAGGAGGGGTCTGGTGTAATTTTTCTCTTCACCATAACGTGAGGAACTGAGGGACTGTATTAAAGGGTCACAGCATTAGGAAGCACTGGGTTAGGGGGAGGAGGGATAGGGAAAATGATGTAACTAGTTTGTTTTAATTTAATTTTAATTTAAATGTTGCAAAAAAGTAAAAATAACTTGATTGAGAAAAACAAAGAAGGGCTGGAGAGATGGCT
>NW_021604650.1:1201823-1213743 GCF_004785775.1 Grammomys surdaster
GAGAGAAAGAGGGAGAGAGAAAGAGAGAGAGAGAGAGAGAGAGAGAGAGAGAGAGAGAGAGAGAGAGAGACCACAATTGGTGGTGCTGGAGAAATGGCTGCTCCTGCAGAGGATCCTGGCTCATTTCTCAGCATCCATATGGCGGCACACAGGTATCTATGACTCCTGTTCAGGGAATCCAACACTCTCTTCTGGCCTCCGCAGGCACCAGGCATACATATGGTACACAGACATGCATATGGGCAAAACATGAAATGAATTTTGAAAAAGAAAGAAAAACAATAAAAAGCAGCTGGGGGAGGATTAGTGGGATGGCTCGTGGTTATGGACACTTTCAGCAAAGTCACGAAGCTTGGTGTTTGGATCCCAGAACCCAAGTAAACTGGCAGCCTGACTGTGCAAGCCGATAGGCTCTAAGGAGGGTGGAGACAGGGAAATCACTGTGCCTTGCCTTGTGTAGCAAGCATTTTAGCCACTGAGCCTTTTCCTGAGCCTGAATGTGTGCAATGCATATGTGTTAATAGGTGTGTGCTAACGTTTGCATCTGCCTGTCATCTTATAATGTGCCAACTCTCTTTGCCTGAGCTGGGACTCACGTCATTTTATGTAGAACTGAAAGCAGAGTCTGAAACAAGGGGGAGGAGGGCTGTCTGTCTCCAGCTTTACTCGACCGTTTTGGGTCTGGGTTATAAAAGTCAACCAAATACCACTCCATGGTATGAGTAAGAAGAAGTTTTTGTTGTTTTTCAGTTCAGGGTTTCTCGCTGGGTGTAGCTTTGGCTGTCTTGGAATTCACTCTGCAGACCAGGCTGGCCTGGAACTGGAGATCTGCCTGCCTCTGCCTCCCCAGTGCTGGGATTAAAGGCGTGCACTACCACCACCCAGCTAAGAGGTTTTTATTGCAGAGATGAGAAAGAGACAGCCAGGCATCTGGAAGAGTTCAGAGCAGAGAAAGAAAGACTGAATATGAGCAGCAGGCTGGACATGGCCTGGGCTTCCTGTGACAGGGTGGAGGGTAGCAAGGGATCCAAGGTAGGGAAAACATAGTAAGAGAAAGAGGGCAGAGCACAGAGTGTGTGTGTGTGTGTGTGTGTGTGTGTGTGTGTGTGTGTGTGTGTGGACAGAGTTGTAAGGAGAGAAAGAGGAGCTGGGGAGGGAAACCTGTCAGCTAGAGGGAGTTTAGGGCAGGAGAGGAGAAATGCATGGACTTTGAAATTCATAAAAGTACTTGTGACACCTAGGGAGCTCGGAGGCTAGCATTCACTTTGATATGCTGATAGGCAGCATAGGCAGCTATGTCTTTTCTTTTCTCTTTTCTTTTTTTTCTTTTTTTTTCTTTCGAGACAGGGTTTCTCTGTATAGCCCTGGCTGTCCTGGAACTCACTCTGTAGACCAGGCTGGCCTCGAACTCATAAATCCGCCTGCCTCTACCTCCCAAGTGCTGGGATTAAAGGCGTGCGCCACCACCGCCCAGCGCCATATTATCTTTTCTGACAGAGATAAAGAGAAATGATTCCCTTTAGTAGATGGGAACCAGTTTCACAGGCTCCTGAGGAATGTTGGCTTTTATGTAATCTCCAGGTTGAGCTCATTCCTAGACATCTCTGTTGAGGTTTGGTCTATTGCTATGCGCTGTAAATGCTAAAATCTGTGTCCAGAGGTCTCCGGGTTACCAGCCTTGGCTGTGCAAACTTTGTTCCTTAACTTAAAACTATTGGTTAAATAAAAATGGCTGCAGCCTTCCGGGAGGGACCAGAAGTAGGCGGGCTGTGAGTTTGATTGACGGTGGCAGGAGGAGGAGAAAAAAAGGAGCAGAAGGTGCCGAGAGGAGATGGACTATGGGCCCAAGGCCGGGAGAAACAGCAAGTATTTGGGGTACACTGCTGGGGTGGTAGCCAGGTCAACAATTAGAAAAGTAGATTAGGAGTTACCCCCCAAGTAATTGTCAAAGTCAAATAAAATGACCATAGTCTGAGTCTCATTTATTTGTAAGCCAGTCAGGGATAAGTTTAAATTGTTGTACTACATATATGAACTGCCTTTTGGAATTTGGAGAATCGATTTTCCTTTGAACCTGATATGGGCTAGACCTAGTTTTGCTTGTGAGCTCATAGACATACTGAGGTGGCAATGGCTGCCGGGTGACTGTGGGGGACTCACACTTCTATCTTACTGCTTTGCCAGTTTGAACATATTTTCACCTGAAGACCCAATATGGCTGCTGGAATTGCAGATATCACACTTGTAGGAAGGAGTGCTGTGTCCCATGCACCTTGGGTCCTGGTACGCTGGCTAAGGGCAGCTGAGGACACGGACAGTAGAGTTGGGATCAAGTGGATCTGCTACTAACACTGCAACAGGAAGCTTCAGCATGTGTTCAGGGTGTAGCACTGGGGGAAGAGTTACCTAGTTTCAGTAGGTGGTCTCTCTAGGGGGGCAGTCTAATGGTATAAACAAGCAAGGAGAAAGCTGCACACACTGGTCAATAGTTCACAAACACTCATCCTTGTACTCCAGAGGAGAGCTTTGCCACTCCTCGTGAGCCTGGCCTGTACGAGTAACAGCTTTGCCCAATTTTCCGTGGGTCTAAGATTTTAGAGCCCTCACCATGGCAACCCTATATCAAAATATTTCTTCAGGGCTTCCTTGGCTCCCTACAAAAGAGGAAATGGGGAACAGGAGAGAAACATCCCATTACCTTTAAGGTCTTCTGAAAGCTGCCATAGTTCCCTTGGTAATTCTGAGACCCTCAATGAGTGTCTTTCTTAGTTGGATTTTTGCCATCTTGAAATAAGATAAACTTGGGGCTGGAGAGATGGCTCAGTGGTTAAGACCACTGACTGCTCTTCCAGAGGACCTGAGTTCAATTCCCAGCAACTCCAGGGTGGCTCACAAATATCTGTAATGGGATCTGATTCCCTCTTCTGGTGTGTCTGAAGGCAACGATAGTTAGTACTCATAAATAAAACAAATAAAAAAAAAAAAACAAGAAACAAAAACAAAACAAACCCATCAAAAAAAAAAAAACCCCACAGAAATAAGCCAGAGTTATCTGGAAGAGGAAACCTCAACTGAAAACCAAAAAATCTTTATCTCCATCAGATTGGAGATGGAGGGTTGGAGATGGAGGAGGACCTGGGCCACTCTTGGGGACTGCCAACTTGGGTAGGTAATCCTGGGTTATATAAGAGAGCAGACTGGGAAGAAGCAGGTGGATCTCAATGAGTTTGAGGCCATCCTGGTCTACAGAGCAAGTTCCAGGACAGCAAGGGCTGAATAGTAAAATTCTGTCTCAAAAAAAAAAAACAAAACAAACCCAAACCAAAACAAAAAAACACACACAAACAGAAAGCAAGCAAGGAAGCAAGCAAGCAGGCTGAGTCTCTCTGTGGTTCCTCTGTGGTCTCTGCTTCAGTTCCTGCCTGCAGCTTCCTGTCTTGGCTTCCATCCACAATGGACTGTAAGCTGTAAACCAAAGCTTTCTCTCTCCAAGTTGCTTTTTGTCATGACATTTTACCACAGCAACAGAAAGCAAACTAAGACAGTGTTAGACATTTGTGTATAGTATATTTTTCTTCTTTACATACTTTCTTGTGAAAAAATTAATTAATTAGTTAGTTAATTAATAATTTTTGAGATAGGGTCTTGCTATGTAGTCCAGTCTGTACTGGAACCTAAAATCCTCCTGTCTCAGCCTCCCATGTGCTGGACTGTAGGAATGAACTACCTATACAACAAAGTATGTTAGGCACAACACAATTGTGTGTGTGTGTATCTATTTATCTATTCGATACAGTGCTATGTGTATTGTTTTTTGATCATGGTCACTGGCTTTTAATTCCCTTCCTAAGGGAGACATAGAAACTAAAATCATCTTCGAAGCTGCCCTTAACGCTCTAAATTCTATTCTTTGTCTTGGAGCTAGACAGAACAATAATTCATTGATCTAGCCTTGTCCGGTAACAGAGCACGAGACCCTGATCATTCAGGAGTGAACCTGTCCCATTCTCTGGAAAAGTGCTGCTGCTGAGGCCAGCAAGAACCTGAGCAGACAGGCTGAGCTGGCTTCTACGCATAGTCTGACCCTTTTCTGTCTACTACTTTTTAGTGAGGGTGTGGAACTTCAGTCCTGCCAGCATGAAATGCCACACTGAGAATCCAGAAGACAGGATTTGTCAAGATCCTCCAAACTACTGGACAAGAAGGGCCCTGAGGGCAGTGAGCCCCACCCTTCCCCTGCTCTCCTGAAGAGCTGTCTTTTCTTCCTCTGCAGTGGTTGGGTCTGGATAGAAAGTTCCATGGTTAAGAGTACTTGATGCTCTTGCGAAGGATCCAGAGTCTGTTCCCAGCACTCACATGGCAGCTCATCAAGCAACCTCAGTTCTAGATGACCCTGTACTCTCTTGTAAACTCTGCAGGCACCAGGAATGCATGTGGCACACAGACATACATGCAAACAAAATATTAATACACATTAAAAAATAAAAAAAAAATAAAAAGAAAGAAAGTGGACTTCTTTGTAATCCCAGTATTCAGAGGGTGAAGGCAGGAGGGTCAGGGACATAGTCCAATTTTAGCTACATAGCAAGTTCATCAGGCCCTAGATTTAAACAACACACACACACACACACACACACACACACACATACACACACAGGATCTACCCACACAAACACATATCCTGACACATACATGTTGGGAGCCAAGTCCTAGCCGAAAGCGGCTATCATCTTTGCAGCCATCTCAGGCCATATACCCTGACAAGAGACTTGTTTTCAACAGCCCACAACAGCTGAGGACACTCGATAAACGTCTTGTTTTTCTCACACATCTTGTTTTGTTGTTTAGTGCCCCCAGCTGCAAGGCGCACATGGTAAAGTGTCTTCAGTTGCGTTCCCCTGCTTGTGCTTATATATACCCAGGATTTCCTTCAATAAACGGGACTTGAACAGATTCTCTGTCTTGTCTCCATTCTTCGCATCTCTTACCCCTCCATCCCCACTCTCTCTTGCTAGATCCTGACCTGCAGACTGGAGCAGCAGCTCAGGCCGGGACACACACACATACCACACATGCACATGCATGTACCCACACAAACACACATACTACACACACATACCTGGCCCCAACTTCCCATACATGTACATACACCTCTAATCCAAGAGCTTTCTGCTTTGTTTTTTTTTTTAAGGAACTATTTGTTTTATGTGTATCAGTACACTGTCGCTGTCTTCAGTCACACCAGAAGAAGGCATCAGATCCCATTACAGGTGGGAATTGAACTCAGGACCTCTGAAAGAGCAGTCAGTATTCTTAACCGCTGAGCCATCTCTCCAACCTGATTATTGTAAACAGGATTAAATAAAGTCAACCATTGGTCATGAGCCAGAGCAAGCAACCAGATGACAGGAAGTGAACATAGGGAAAAAAAAAACCCATAGAGAGTAAGAGGAGGTCAAGAGGAAGAGGATGGAGAGAGGGATGCACAGGAAGTAGAGAGGAGGGACATTCAGTTTGAGCGGTTTTGAGACATTATGGAGAAGTTGCTTTTCCTTTTGGCATGTCAGCTGCGGAGGAATGTCAGCGGGGTGCTTTCTCTGCTTCTCTGAGCTAGAAGGCTTTCACCCCAGAATCTGGCTACAAAGTCTCAATTGGTAAAATTGAACAATTGAGATTTTGTTAAAAAACATTTGGTGCTCCAATTTGTGGTACAACCACATGGACAGAGAAATCACACCAGCTGTGGACTGTGGCGGAAATTTCCCTTCCCAATCTATTTTAAATAGTGCAGCAGGAGGCCTGTGATTGGACAGGGAAAAGGGAGAAGGAGCTAAGAGTGGGAGAGGGAGAGAGACACATGAGGAGGCAGAGAAGGGGGAGTGAAAATGGAAGCCGATGTAAACCAGTGTGGCTTTAACCTTCGATAGGTAGACATGAAACCAAAAGGTTAGGCTAAATGGGGCAAATTGTCTAATCTGTGTTGTCATCTTACCGTTACCAATTGGCCTTGAAATTATTGTGTGGGTATCTTAGGATCTGAGTATTCGATGGTATATAAATATTATTGGTTAACTATAAGCATTAAGAGTTTTGATTTACTGGGTTACTGGGTATTGTGATATCTAACAGCAAGGATGGCAGTTATTGCATGGGGCTAAGCCTAGCGCCATGGAGGCGGGGTTGGCCTAGGGGTCAAGACTAGAGTCTTGGAGGCCAAGGTTGGCAGCAGGAGGAGGCAGCGACCACACCAACGTCTCAGGGGGCGCCACTGAGACTGCCAGCCGGTGCTGGACTTAGTAACATGGCAGCAGAGCCAAACGCCTCTTTTTTAATACCTACCGCTACACTGGTCAAACTGAGAAGTCATCGGGTTTAGTAAGTCACCTGGATAGTCCTTAAGGAGAGGGTTAAGGATGGGAAATACCATAATACAAGGTGCTAGGAGTCTGTACAGTGCCTGAAAACAGAAGTGAAAATGAAATGCTAATGACTGAATGAAATTTGGTTTAATGGTGATTATGATTATTATCATCTTGGTATTTTATCTTTAATAGCCATAGTGGCTTTCTGTACCCTCTCAAAGAAAAAGGCTCTAGAGATGCGGGAAAAAGAAAAATATAAAAAGTGAATTGATAAGATGTAAGCCTTAGCCAGGCAGTGGTGGCACACGCCTTTAATCCCAGCACTTGGGAGGCAGAGGCAGGCGGATTTCTGAGTTCGAGGCCAGCCTGGTCTACAAAGTGAGTTCCAGGACAGCCAGGGCTACACAGAGAAACCCTGTCTCGAAAAACAAACAAACAAACAAACAAACAACAAACAAACAAGATTTACTGTCTGTTGTTAGAAACAACAGTGATGTAGA
The DNA here is from genome assembly GCF_004785775.1 of Grammomys surdaster. Taxonomy (NCBI): domain Eukaryota; kingdom Metazoa; phylum Chordata; class Mammalia; order Rodentia; family Muridae; genus Grammomys; species Grammomys surdaster. Next base: position 1,208,686 of record NW_021604650.1, read on the forward strand.
TGTAATCAGGAAAGAACAGCTTCAGTAGATAAAGCAAAACACTCAGGAGACCAAAAACAAGTCTTTTTTTTTTCTTAAAGATTTTTAATTATTTTATGTATAGGGTACACTGTAGCTGTCCACCAGAAGAGGGCGTCCCATTACAGATGGTTATAAGCCACCATGTGATTGCTGGGAATTGAACTCAGGACCTCTGAGCCATCTCTCCAGCCCGCCAAAACAAGTATTTTGTCAAAGTGCTATAAACGGTCACAGACCAAAGCTAAAAATACAAATAAATGGCACCGACGCAGGAGCAGGTGTAACAGTAATTTCACCGAAATATTGGCACCCAGATTGGCTACTTCAGGAAGTAAATATTCAGCTTCTAGGGATTGGAACTTTATTTCAGGTGAAGCAGAGTATAGAACGGGTCACGTGTATAAGGTCAGAAGGACAAAGAGGAAAATTAAAGCCTTATGTGGCTAATGTGGCCATGAGTTTCTGGGGACATGATTTGTTGCAGCAATGGATAGCACAAATTAACATTCATCCAATCTCAGAAAAAAAAAATAAAGAATGCTTCTGAGAAAAATATTGAAAGATATTCTCAAGAATAGTCAACAGACTGTCCACATTGTCGATAAGCAGGACTCAACAGGTGTTTCAAAGTTACCAACAGTTCTACCTTTAAAATGGTTAACTGGCAAACCTGTGTGAATGGAACAATGGTCTTGGATATCAGATAAATCACAGGTACTAGAACAGCTGGTACAGGAGAGCTAAACGCCCAACACATTGAAGAATCTGCCAGCGCATGGAATTCCTGTGTGTTATAAAAATGAAATCAGGAAAATGGAGGATGTTAACAGATTTAAGAGGCATAAATAAGACGATTCAGCCAGTGGGCTCTATACAGCCTGAAATTCCATTGCTTTATTTGTTACCTAAGTCATGACCTATGATAGTCACTGATTTAAAAGATTGGTTTTTCATAGCCCCTTGCATGAACATGATACAGAGAGGTTAGGTTTGCTTTCTCACTAACTTCTTATAATAATAGTTCAATAAAGAGATTTCATTGGAAAAATCTTATCACAAGGAATGTTAAACAGTCCTACTTGTGCCAATATTTTTTTTTCCAATAGCTGTTAGAAATAATTTGAAGACAGCTTTCTTCACCTAAAATTTATCATTATATGGATGATATATTATTAGCTGATTCAGATGCAGATACCTTAGGGAAAATGTTTGATGAAGAGAATTTTGGCTTGTTGGGATTAAAAATTGCTCCTGAAAAAATACAAGGAGGAGCTCGATCTATCCATTATATCTAGGATATAAGATAGCTTTAGAGAGAATTCAACCACAGTCTAACATTCTAACATGTAATTAAAATACATTTTTCATTTCATGTCAGTAAGGCAAGTGTGCCTTTCGCAAAATATCATTTGAAAAAATGTTTTTTTTTTAATTTTTACTTTTTCATGCCTGATCATGTTAGTCTTTATAAGTTAATTTGGACTGATGTGGGGCCTGTGCCTTTCCGCACTGAGGAAATAACTCAGTTGCCTATAATTCCCATCCTTAGATTGCTCATCCCTCCCCCAGAAGAGCCACCTTCTGATCTGTGGGGACAGACTGAACGGTCACAACATTTGGCTAATGCATGATTTACTGATGGTTCACCAACCACTGATGGAACCAAGACTAATGGCAAGAGGTAGCTCACAGACGAGGGGAGGGAGGGCCAGCATGGAGGAAGAAACCTCAGAATCAGCACAGCACTACTGGCTGTAAGACAGACAACTAGGAAAGCAAAAGGAAAATCTTATCTTCTCCAATTCAAGGTGCGTGTGCAATGTTTAGTTATGTGATCATCAAAATGGAAAACCACTAACTAGAAGATAAATGGCAAAGATACCTGGCCATGGGAGGTGTGAATAGAAATGGCAAAAATCTAGCAAAACCTAACAAAGACATCAAATTTTATTTAGCTCATACAGGTAGACCAACAAAACATCCAAAAATAATGAAATAGCGAACAAATTGGCATCATGTTTAATTAAGACTAGAACATTACAGTTCTCTAGGGAACAAATTCAGAGTAAATCAGTAAGAGTGATAGATTACATATTTGAAAAACTTGGAAGTTTACCACTAACACGTAAGGGAAATGGAGAATCAAATTAAACCAGGCAGACCCTATGAGAATAACTCCTCTAAGGATTCTATAGGCAGTGGTGGTCCACTCCTTTTGTCCAGCACTTGGGAGGCAAAGGCCGAATCACAGTGATTTAAATTTAAAAGTCACTTGCAAAAGGAAGGCTGAAATTCAAAGTGAATATTCTTTGTGATTTAAAAATAAATATACCTAAACCTTGAATTTATATATAAAGAGAAAAGGAAATCTAGGTATATTAATCTACACATACTAAGGTATATTTTAATTTTAAAATTTCAAAAGAATTTTAAAAATTTCATTTGTAAGATAATAATATTTTCACTGTTGCCAAAAACTACTGCCCAGGAAAAGATATAACTTGCCAAAAGAGGACTCCTCGGAGTTAGGGTTGGGGCAGGGTTTTGCTTTTATCTTTCCAGGAGAATAAAAGCATCCAACTAAGGAAGCCAGAGAGCACTGGACAAGACAAACATCTGAAGAAAGAGAACGGAGAGTGTGTCCCAAGACAGAGTGTGAACTGGCCAAGTAGTATCGCTCACCTCCAGCTCACCTCTGCTGTCCTCAGCAGACCTAAGTGGAAACTGTCTGTCTGTCATGGCAGTTCAATTAAAACTTAAGGCTGACTGTGGGATTGGAGCATGGCTCTCTCCCTTAAACTCAAGAATGCTTGTTAAAGGAAAATCTAAAATCTCTGTCCAATATCAGAGAAACCACTTTGTATGAGACAGAGAAAAATAAAATATAAGGAACTACTCTATAGACACTAATCTTATAATCCTTTGGTTTTCATTTGACTCTTTAAAACTTTTCTTATGCTACAATATATTATTATTATATTATATAATATATTTATTATATATTAAATATAATAATATCTCAAAATCTGTCATGAGACTAGTAGTCATATAGAATACAAACTAATTCTAGTAATAAGTTTGTTCTAGCTTTCTGTATGTGTTTTCAGTCTAGAGCAGGTAACTAGGAACAATGTTTGTGTCCTTGGATGTACGTAATGTTGGGGTTCAGGAATTGCCATACAAATCACATGAACACCGATCTCAGTTAAGCAAGAATAGTTTATTGAACACACACCCCAAGACTGATCAATCAGGACCACAGAAAAGGACTTAGGAGCCTAATTTTGGTTCCAGTCTGTTCTTAGGGCAGATTTTTGTATGAAAAACCAAGTTCAGAAATTCAGAAGGCAGGGGCGGAGGCCGTACTATATTTGGCTATCTGGACAAGGTATTATCAACTAACCTTTAAATTGATTGGTCCTAAGTGAAATAACAGGGGTGGTGGACAGGTGGTGAACTGGGAAATCTCAGAACATGGAGTTAACAGGGGATGAGTGATTTAACCATAACTTTTTTCTTCATTAGTAACATTTTTTTAAGTGTCAGCTATGGATAATTACACTTGGGAAGCAGAGTCTGAGAACCTGAACTTACTTTCACCTTATGAGCAAAATGGAGACTGAATCCAAAATGGCTACAGTGATGTTAAAAGGAGCGGGCCTCAACACTTAATAGATTGTAGTCCTCAAACCTTTCTGAGATTGGCTGAATGTAGCATTTAAAATGTTCAAGTTTTCTACCATTCCTAACAGTAACCTTTGACGTCTCTGAGAACATGATGGGACCCTGTAAAGATGAATTCACCTGGATTGTGGTATCGCTAACCACAGGGCAAAACTGCCCCATGCCTCTTCTGCTGCCAGATTTTACACAAACAGTGGACAACTTTGAGTTGACTGCTCTGTTCTACCTAGACAGGACTGCCACGAAGCTGACAAACACCAACCAAAGATGAACTTCAGACTACAAACTGCTCAGGACACTCAAATTGCTGAGTTCATACAGGACTGGCACAAACATTCTATAGAACTTTGAACTCAAAATACTTAATCCTAAATCTGCCAAATGCAACTAACCTGGACAGTGTGGAAAGTTTGGCAGAAATATCTTCATTATTGTAAGTATTTTTACAATGTTAGAGTTAAAATATTTCCTTTTTATTTATACCAAAAGGGGGAAATGTTGCAGGATATTTGATTACACTGTAAACCCCAAGACTGTGCTATTTACTGGAAAAACCTCAGCCCTAGCCCACACCTTTAATCCAAGAGCCTTGTGCTTATTGTAAACAGGATTAAATAAAGTCAACCATAGGTCAAGAGGAAGACCAAGCAACCAGTCAGCAGGGAATGAACATAGGAAAAAACCATAGAGAGTGAGAGGAAGTCAAGAGGGTGGATAGAGAGCCATACAGGAAGTAAAGAGAAGAAACATTCAGTTTGAGAGGGTTTTTTTGAGACATTTTGGAGAAGAAGCTCCTTTTCCTTTTGGGATGTCAGCTGAGGAGGAAGGTCAGCTGGGTGCTTTCTCTCTCTCTGAACTAGAGGCTTTCACACCAGCATCTGACTCCTAAGTCTTCATTGGTAAAATTGAATGTTTGCAATTTCATTTAAAAATAATACATGTACATGCACCCACACCAAGACTCCCCTCCCTACACAGCACATCACACACACACGCGCACACACACACACACACGCACATTTACACACCCACATGAACACATACACACACAGATCCATTGTGCATGCACATGAACACATACCACCCTCCCTCCCCCCACATGTATATGCTCACTAGGGCTGGAGAGATGGTTCACTTGATAAGTGCCTGCCACACACAGACAGGGACCTGAGTTCTGATCCCCAGAATCCAGGTAAAACTAGGTGGGGGACAGTGCTCTCCTAAACACCCAGCACTGATATGTGTGTGTGTGTGTGTGTGTGTGTGTGTGTGTGTGTATGAGAGAGAGAAAGAGAGAAAGAGAGAGAGAGAGAGAGAGAGAGAGAGAGAGAGAGAGAGAGAGAGAGAGAGAGA
>NW_021604650.1:1213843-1240289 GCF_004785775.1 Grammomys surdaster
AGGGAGGGAGGGAGGGAGGGAGGGAGGGAAGAAGGAAGGAAGGAAAGGAGGAAAGAAGGAAGGAAGGAAGGAAAGAAGGAAGGAAGGGAGGAAGGAAGGAAGGAAAAAAAGATGGAAAGCCAGAGAGGTGCTGGGCAAGTACCTTGTAAGGGCACTTGCCATACAAGTCTGGGACCTGAGTTCGATCCCTGGAACCGTATAAAGGTAAACTTGTTCTCTGGTTGCCACGTGAGTGCTATGGCACATGTGTGCACACATGAGCATCATACAAACACAATGATAAATTAGTGAATGTTGGACATGGACTGAGGGAAGGCTCAATGTTGATTTTTGGCTCCTGCATGTTATGTGCCACATGAACACATACACACCCACACTCACAAGTACATATCATAAACACAATTTTCAAAATATTTTTCTTTTTCATATTTATTTTTATGTGTCTGTTTTTTTGTTTTGTTTTTCGAGACAGGGTTTCTCTGTGTAGCCCTGGCTGTCCTGGAACTCACTCTGTAGACCAGGCTGGCCTCAAACTCAGAAATCCACCTGCCTCTACCTCCCAAGTGCTGGGATTAAAGGCGTGCGCCACCACCGCCCAGCTATGTGTCTGTCTTAATATATGACATTGGAAGACAGTGGTCACGAAAGCCACATGAGAGTGTTGGATCCTCTGGAGCTGCAGTTACAGGTGGTAATGAGCTGCCCTTTGTGGGTTCTGTCAGCTCAACCTTGGTCTTCTTGAAGAGCAGCAAGCTGTGTGAACCACAGAGCCTCTCTCCAACTCCAATACACAAATTAAAAAATATATATGTTGTGGGAACCTGGCTGTACAGATGGTAGGTGTAAAGCACAGCTAAAACAACCTGGAGCTTGCAGCTGGTTTCTAGAACTAGACAATCCTGGGGACTGAAACCCCCAAGTGGTCGGATCTCACATCATTTCCAGGCAGAGAGTATCAGAACTGAACTGGATCTGAGGCCACAGCACTTGCTTGGCATCTGGAGATCCCTGAATCTGTCAAGTTTTCTCTCATGGACTTAGAGACATGAGAACAGAAGAAGGAGAGGACACATTAAGTCAGGTGTGGCAGTGTATGTGTATACTTCCAATACCAACAAGCTGGAGGCAGAAAGATCAGAATTCAGGACCAGCCTCAGCTAAGAAGTGAATTTGAGACCAACCTGGGCTACATCAAACCCTGTCCTAAAAGAGAGAGGGAAAGAGAGAGGGATGGAAGGAGGAAGAGGGAAAGAGAGAGGGAGAGGGAGAGGGAGAGGGCAAGAGAGAGAGAGAGCGAGAGAGCGAGAGCGAGACAGAGCTCACTCCCAATCCTCACATGTCACCTTTTGGGGTCATTATTGAGTAAAGTAAGTGTTAAGTGTGAGCCTTTAACAGCTGAGCCATCTCTCCAGCCTGGCAAGTGTTAGTTGAACAGGAGCTGTGGTATTGTGACAGTCCATCAGATGACCAGGATGGCTACTTAATTACTAATGGGAGGGTAGCCTGTACAATGTGGATTTGCTCAAAAGGACAAGGGAGCATGAGGTTCTACTATGTTATTTAGAATAACTCAAAAGGTATGGATTATTTATTTCTGACAAATAAATGTTGTGGCTTTTGTCTTTAATCCCAGCACTCAGGAGGCAGAGGCTGGTGGATCCCTGTAAGTTACAGGCGAGCCTTGTCTACAAAGTGAGTTCAGGACAGGTAGGGCTATTACACAGAGAGAACCCTTGTCTCAAGAAACAAAAACAAACAAAACAAATTTCTATTTAATATTTTCAGACCCTGATAAACCACTGACAACTAAAACTGCAAAAAATGAAACCAGGGAAATGCGCCTACTATGTGCCTTTTCCTCTTATGCCTTATTGAGGTCTAGGAGTCACCCAACAAAACACACAAACACTGACCTCAGTTCAACAGGGATGGTTTATTGAATGCACACCCTAAGGCTACGACATCTTTCTCTGTCAGCTTATAAAGGCTAAAACCTCAAAAACTACAGTGAACTCATATGCAGGTGCAGGAAGTGTTGTCTGGTGGTTGGTCTTGACTCAAGCCATTTTAGCCATAATAGTTCATATTGACCTTTAATTTGATGGATCCTATGTAAAGCTTTGTAGAATTTCTTAAAATTAACAAACCCATACAGAACATAGCAGGATATGTAATCAGCATGACCTTACTCTGAGTCAAGTTATTTTTCTGTGTCAGTGACTGGCAGGCATATTTTAGCAACAGTATGAAATAGCTGGCAGGCATGGGACAAAATGGCTGCAGCTATGCTGGGAGGCAGGGGCAGGGCCCAACAATCTCCCCTTTGAGGCCAGGGGGATCAGTTAAACAAACTTCAAAACAAGAGATTTATTAATTTTATATATGTGAGTACACTGTAGCTGTCTTCAGACACACCAGAAGAGGACATCAGACCTTATTACAGATGGTTGTGAGCCACTATATAGTTTCTGGGACTCGAACCCAGGACCTTTGGAAGAGCAGTCAGTGCTCTTAACCACGGAGCCATCTCTCCAGCCCCTCTCTGTGATTCTTTGACTGTTTTATTAGGCTTTAAATAAATGATGTCTGAGTGATTAGCACAGAGGCAGCATTGTTTACTTAGACACATACATAAACTTGTTTGTTGCACAGAGAAGCTCAAGCCCTCTTCTATTTTATGATATGACTGGAGTCTGCCAGCCAGGTGAAAATCTGCTGACACAAAAATAGACTAGGGACAGAAGCTAAAATTGTCTAGTAATTGGGGAAAGTAAGGAATCCCAAGACCAAGGGGGAAGTCCCATTTTCAAGAACACGTGGGTGTACTTATCTGGAGTCCATTTGCTCTGTGGCAGGTGGATCCAAATCTTATGACTTTTTGATTCCCTGAAGGTTATGTGATGTAACCGCCCGAGCTGCCTCACGTTCGGGGGGCCACTTTGTAACGGCCCGTTCTGCTGCTCCAGTCCGCGGGTCAGGGCCTAGCAAGAGAGAGAGTGGCCTAGCAAGAGAGAGAGTGGGGACTGGGGATGGAGATTTGAAGAATGGAGACAAGACAGGGAGTCTGATCTGGAGATGAGCCAGAGTCTGCTCTGTTCTCTCCTCAAGTCTCTCCTTTTATATTTCTCCTCAAGTCTCGCCTTGAGTCTCACCTTTAATCTCTCCTTGAGTCTCTCAAGTGCTGGGATTAAAGGCGTGTGCCACCACTGCCTGGCTTTGATTGAAAGGAGATCATGGGTATATCAAGATAATTATCAGAGTGTGCTCAGCTGTTGTAGGCTGTTGAAAACAAGTCTCTTGTCAGGGTATATGGCTCAAGATGGCTGCAAAGATGATAGCCGCTTTCTGCTCAGAGTCGGCTCCCAACAGGTCCCCCTTTTTAGATTTGTTTTCAAAAGGGAAGTCTGGGAAAACTTACGGAAACCGTGCCTGTCTTAGGTTGAAACAAAGGACCCCAGCCTCCCTTTCCCGTCTCTGGATACTTAACAGCCATTGGTTGAGCTCCTGTCTTAGGATGGTGAGGCCTCCCAGTTTGGGGCAAGGGTCTTGAAGTGTTCTCTTACCCGTCATTGACTATCCGGCTTAGCGCATAAGTTAGGGGTTAATCCTTGTCAATCTTGATGACCGAGGTTTTTGGAGTCCCCTACTTCCAGCCTGTAATAACGGACCTGTATGGGTTTCATTTGAATAGTGTCTATCTATTGTACAAAAGCCATCAGTTTGTTGAACAGCGTGAACCCAAGAGACAAGAGACTTAGCAATGCCTGAATGGTTAGTGCAAAAGCAACACTCTTTTTAGGGTAGCACATAACTCCCTCTGTTGGAGGAGTAAAAAGTATAAGCCTCTTCTATTCTGTAGCACTATTTCAGCTAAGAAGGATAATGAATTTTACAAATGCATTATAGCAGATTCCATTCTTTCTAAATCTAAATCTATAGAAGTACAGAACTGATTGTAGCTTTGATCTTAACAAAACAAATAAAGAAAATCCCCATTCCTGTCCCAGTCAGTCCTAAACCCAAAAACCAATTATAGTAACTGTGGTAATGGGTTTTCTCCTGAGTCTAAACAATGTAAATCAGGGAATCAAAAGTCCAATAGAGCCACCCTGGAGGTGTGGGTGGTGATGTCTTCTTCCGCACTGAGAACTTCTCAAGTCCGGTATGCTGGTTGATCCGTTCCTGTTTGAAGACAATTGTGAAGCATCTTCATGTTTCCTGTAAAGAAAAAATACGCTTCTCAGGGGGTTTCTCCTCCCTGGATTTGTTATTGTTGTCTATTTGTTTGATCAGTCTCTCTGGCACCCAGCGTGTAGCATCTGCCGTTTGGGAATATATGCAGAACCTCTTCCCCAGATAAGCACTGGATCTGGCCCATTCCAGGTTCCAGTTAATGGGTCTTTCCAGAGGACTGTTGTAAAATTCTTTTTGGTATCAGGGTGCCAGAATCTATCTGCAGCAGATTTTCCTTCAGAATCCAAAGTTAAAAAATTTAAAATAAAGAGCGTGTGATGAAGGATATTTCTGGGGGATCCCTTAGTAGGGTACCACTCCCCATTTTTAATTTTTTCGAACTGACATTTAATGGTTTGATGTGCCCTTTCTACCATACCTTGGCCCTGTGGATTATATGGAATACCCATTTTATGTAGTATTCCCAATTTTTCACAAAATTGGTGGAAACTGGAGCTTGTATAACCTGGGCCATTGTCAGTCTTGATCTGTTTTGGCACACCCAATACAGCGATTGTAGCAAGCATATGATTGATCACATGTTTGCTTGCTTCTCCAGTTTGTAATGTCGCATAAATGAAACCACTGTATGTACCTACACATACATGTATATATTTTTGATTTCCAAATTCATTATAATGGGTAACATCCATTTGCCAGAGACTGTTTGGTATCAGTCCCTTTGGATTCACACCTAAATGAGGAACTGGTAAAAGTTTAACACATGATTGACATTGTTTGACAATTTGTCTAGCTTGTTCTCTGGTAATTTAAAACATGACCTTTAAAGTTTTAGAATTAAGGTGATGTAACTCATGAGCCTTTATGGCTTGTTCTAAGTTAGATGGCAGATCTGATAAAGTCACTGTAGCTACATGAGTGGCTAGATCTGCCTTGGTGTTTCCTTCAGCAAGAGGACCTGGTAGCCCAGTGTGGGCTCTCAGGTGTCCTATAAAGAATTTACACTTTCTCCTCAAAATTAATTGTTGGCACTGTAAAAACAAATTGGCTGCTTCTGAGGAGTGCTTTATTTGCGCATCAGTTTCTAGCAGAGGAATAGATTGAGCTATATATGAACTATCTGTGTAAATATTAATGGTTTGATTTGGAAATGCTTGAAACACAGCAACAACAGCATGTAATTCAACCAATTGAGCTGACACAGCTGATGTAGCAAAGGAAATTACTTGATCCTTAAAGGCATAAGCAGCCGTTCCTGATGAGGACCCATCAGTGAAAACTAGCAATGCTTCCTTTATAGGTGCATGCGCAGTATGAGATGGAAAAACAAATGCATGGCGATTACAAAATTGAACTAATTTGACTGGCGGATAATGGTTATCTAGTTGACCACCAAATGAAGCACATGCTATAGGCCAAACTTCAGAACTCTGCATAAGCCAATTAACCTGATGTCTTGTATATGGTTGTGCTATGACATCAGGATCTCTTCCAAAATATTTTCAACTGTTATCTCTGCCTAATATAATCATATCTGCTACAGCTGCATAGTATGGATAAAGAATCTTTTTAGGGGATGAAGGAAGATGAACCCATAATATGGGTGCAGTTTGTCAAAAACTGCAGTAGGAGTTAGTTTAGTGTTAAAAATAAGAAAATATAAAGGCTTAGAATAATTAGTATGAGTTACAAATTGGGATGAAATAGCATTCTCAACCTTCTGTAAGGCTTTTCTACCCTCCTCTGTTAGAGCCCTGCCAGACTTAGGGTCAGTATCTCCTTTGAGAATGTCAAACAAAGGTTTCAACTCTCCTGTCGTAAGTTTCAAATATGGTCATAGCCAATTAATGTCTCCCAACAGTTTTTGAAAATCATTAAGTGTCTTAAGGGAATCAGTCCTCAAGGTGGCCTTACTGTTAATAATACGTGGACCATTAATCTGAAATCCTTAAGTATATGGATCTTGTAATTGTACCTTTTCTGGTGCTATTTGTAACCCTGCCGTCTGTAAAGCTGTTTTAAGATCATCAAAGCACTGGAGTACCTGTTTTCCATCTTTTCCCGCTATTAAAATATCATCCATGAAATGAATCATGTAGATTTGCTTCCACATGGTTCTAACACTCTCTATGGTGGAAGCCACAAACTTTTGGCACAAGGTAGGACTGTTATCCATACCCTGAGGCAAGACCTTCCATTGATATCTTTTCATAGGTTCTCTAAAGTTTATAGTGGGAATACTAAAAGCAAAGTGCTTTCTATCGTTAGGATGCAAAGGGATAGTAAAGAAACAGTCTTTTAAATCTATAACTATTTCATAATAGCCTAAAGGTATGGCCACTGGTGTGGGCAGCTGTGAGTCACCGTCCTCTGCACCTGTGTTGTTGTGCCTGTTCCCCCGTCTCTATGCATTTCCCTGAGAAGACTGCTCAAGGAGAAATCCAAGCTTGGGTGGTAGGCTGCCGAATGTATCTCCCTTTTCCTGTTTTGATCCCTGTTCTTGTTTGTGTTCCTGTTTTGTGGGGAGTATAAAAGGGAGCTATGCAGTTGAAAATATAGCATTTGGTTCTTTACCAGATGACTCCTTGTCTTTCTTTCTCTCGCCCTCAGCCCTCCATTGATCCAAGGAACTCAGTCAGCTATGCTGGCGTAGCTGACAGGCAGCCCAGGTTGTAAGGTTCCCATCAGAATCATGGTCACGTTAACAGCCCTCAAGTCTTGCAACAATCTCTACTTTCCTGACTTTTTCCTAATGACAAATATTGGGGTATTCCAGGGAGAGTTACTCTCTAATTTTTCGGTGGTTAGGGACCACTGATCCACCCAGACGGGCGAGTCCTCTTTCCAGGTGATGGGATCGGCACAACGCCCTAGGGGTGCAGCTGAATCAATAGTCTCCATCAAAAATACCCCAAGCCTTTTCTTCCAGAGTTACCATGGACCTCAATAGGATGAGTAATCTCATTTTCACTTTTTCCTAATCCTTTCCCTGGAGAAAACCCAGAGTTTATCATTTGAGCCGTGATTACTTCATTAGGGCTGCACATAATCAATCCCAACTGGGATAATAGATCTCTGCCCCAGAGATTAATGAGAAGGCCCGGGATGACATAGGGTTGTATATTCCCTGTATTCCCTCCTTTATCTTTCCATGTCAGCATCTTAGAGCTTTGCTGTGGATTTTGACTTTGGCCAATACCCCTTAAATTGGTTAAAGTTGGGGTCAGAGGCCAGGTGGCAGGCCAATCGCTTTGTTTGATAATCGTCACATCAGCTCCTGTATCAACCAAACCTTGGAATGCCTTCCCATCAAGCAATATTGTCATCATAGGTTTTTGTTTAACTCTAGGCTGTACCCAGTATGCATCAGAGGAACCAAAGCTTTGATCCTCTCTCTTAGGACTCTTATATTTGTGATTAGTAGGAATCAATGGAAGTAACAATAGTTGAGCTATCCTTTTTCCTGTGGGAATAGTGACTATATTCTGTATTGCCTTGGCCATTACCTTAATCTCACCTTGATAATCATTGTCTATAACTCCAGGAAAAATTTGTAGTCCCTGCATAGTAGCACTGCTTCTTCCCACTATCAGGCCAAACACATTTGGATAGAGTGGTCCAAACACTCCAGTGGGTAAGGCCTGAGGTCTCATTTCTGGGGTTAATACTGTGTGGGTGGCAGAACTGGTCCAGTCCTGCGCTTCCTGGTGTTGCTCGACTAAGTTCTGAAAGGGGTTGTTTGCTGGTATGATACTGACTGCCCCATAAGCCTGTTTTGGCTTGTGTTGGCTCGGGGCCTGGGGCTGGCCCCTGTTCTCATTTCCCTGATTATGTGAAAAGGTGTTTCCTTGTGCACCTGTCCTGGACCTACATTCATTAGCCCAATACCTTCCACGTTTGCAATGTGGGCATAGGCCAGGCTGTTTTCTAGGCTGTCTCTGGGTTAACTCATTTTCTGCTTTGCAATATTTTGCAAAGTGTCCAGGCTTGCCACACTCAAAACAGGCCCTTTTGTCTCACTTGCCAGAAAATCTTTTACCGATTGTCCTTGCATGGCGGCTGCCATAGCTAAGCCTTGTTGGTAGGAGGGCCCTATGTCAGAACAGAGTATGATATATCCAGTAAGGTCTGCCTCTTTCCTATAGGGTCTAATGGTCGCTTGGTAGAGGCATTTTCATATGCAAGTTGTTTCACATAATCTACACCTGCCTCTGCATTACCAAAAATCCTTCCTGCTGTTGTCATTAATCGATGAACAAAATCAGAAAATCGTTCGTCAGGCCCTTGTCTGACTGAGGTCAAAGATGCACCAGGGTCTCCCTTTACCAGGAGTTTGCGCCAAGCCTTCATGGCTGCATTTTGAATTTGAGCGAATAAGCCTGGGTCATATTGCATCTGTTTATCACTAGAAGCAAATTGCCCTTCTCCTCCTACAGCATCAAAGGACCAACCATTACCTGCCTGAATGTTTCTCCTAGCTGTCTCTTTACAATTCTCGTGATACTCTGATTTCCAAATAAGATAGCCACTACCGCTAAGAACTGCTCTCACTAGAGTATTCCAATCACCAGGAGTCAGCCACTCCTCTGCAACAGATTCTAAGATTGCAAGAGTAAAGGGAGCAGTAGCACCGTATTGTGCCACTGAATTTTTTAATTCTTTAAAAATTTGAAAATTAAACCCTGTGTGATGTCTCCACGCAACCCCTTGAGCGTCTCTAGTCTCTGATACAGGGAAAACCTCAGCCTCTCCCTCCTCTGGCTGATCTGTACTAAAACCAGAGGACAGGGGCTGCCTTTGGACTCTGGGTTGAGGAACTCAAGGACCCGAGGAATTTTCCTTGCCCTCTCAAGACCTTTTCCCTGTCTTTAATTTTTGTAGTTGATTAATTAAGTCCTGATAATCTTCCTCTAATTCCATTTGTTGTTTAAGAAGAGAAATTTGTTGTTTAAGAAAAGAAATTTTGGCTGGGCGGTGGTGGCGCACGCCTTTAATCCCAGCACTTAGGAGGCAGAGGCAGGTGGATTTCTGAGTTCGAGGCCAGCCTGGTCTACAGAGTGAGTTCCAGGACAGCCAGGGCTACACAGAAAAACCCTGTCTCAAAAAACCAAAAAGAAAAAAAAAAGAAAAGAATAAAAAGAAAAGAAAAGAAAAGAAAAGAAAAGAAATTTTGTCCTGCAACTCCTTTCTGTGATCTTCAACCACCATCTCCATAGCAGGAGGATCTGGAGGTGGAGGAGCATAGGGAGGGGGCGTATGAGAAGAGGGCCATTCAGGGTCGTAATTTTTGGCCGTCTCTTCCTCTAGGTCAGCACAATTTGGCTCTGACAAATCGATTACTTCAACCTTTGGTCGTATTTTGGATTCTATGCTTTTCTTTTTCTTTTGAACATGAAAGACAGCATTTAAACAGCAAAACAGAAGCAAACAATTAACTCACGTAAGCAGCAAACAACAAAACAAAAACAGAGTTGAAATCAGGCTGAGAGTTGAATTCAGGCTGACTTATTACTTGCCCCATTATCATTACTATGACCTACTGGTCTCCACACGGCAGGTTCCCATGGCAATCACCTGTTTCACTTCTGAATTTTCAGTTGACCCTTCTTCTGGTAACGTCCCTCACTGGGTCTCTCGTTCTTGCTGCCTCGCGTTGAGCCACTTTGTAACCACCTGAGCTGTGTCACTTTCGGGGGGCCACTTTGTTTTTTTTTTTTTTTTTTTTTTTGTTTGTTTGTTTTTTGGTTTTTTCGAGACAGGGTTTCTCTGTGTGTAGCCCTGGCTGTCCTGGAACTCACTGTGTAGACCAGGCTGGCCTCGAACTCTCGAACTCAGAGATCCGCCTGCCTCTGCCTCCCAAGTGCTGGGATTAAAGGTGTTCGCCACCACCGCCTGGCTGCATTTACCTTAAAACACTTTCTTAGACCCTTAGGCCCTCCAGTCTCAAACATCTTCTTAGACTCTCCAACATTTATAACCTGCGTTTACCAACTTTAAACTTCTTTCACCGAAAGCATTTTTTATCTAAATCATTCTCTATCATCATCCAAGTTTTTTATATCCTCTAACCTTTATTTTTTGCATTTATTAATCTCAAACATTTTTCTAGACCCACAACAATTTTTTTCTTAGACCTTAAATATATGTTACATTTGATATTTTTTCATCCAATTATTTACTGTGAGAGACAGGCAGTTGATTATTGAGAGTGATCATTTAATATGAAGCCTGTGAACATAGCAAACCTGTTTACCCTTTTAAATAAGAGACCTAGTAGGTAAGTAAGTAGTGGATTGACTAATGAGTTAACACAGAGCTGGATTACCTTGAAGTGAGGAGCTAGTTGCCTGTTGTCTTCTAGCTGTTAAGCTACAATTAGCTTAGCGGTCAATATGATCAGAGACCTGAGAAGCATAAGTTATAATCTAAATGGCCTATGTGTCAATTAAAATGACAGAGACTGGTCCGTGTTTTATTACCTAGACAGTTATCCCAGGCTCCTCTGTCTCTATGGCACTGAGGCAGAGGCAGTCTTTGGCTATCAGACCCAGATGAAGAGGTTTTTTCCTTTGGAGGAGGAACATGGGAGAGACCATGTGGTTATTACACCACAATCCTGGTGGTGTCCTTTGTCAATGTGCTCGTATCTTCTTGGAGACCTTGTTGGGGGTCGCTGTTAGGATTTGGGAGTCTCTGTTATGGTATGTTTAAACATATCAATGCCATATTCAGCAGATTTTCAGAGTGGTTTGAGGGCTAGTACCTACCTAGCATATCTGAATTAAACAACCTTTGTCTGTTTCTAGCCATTTACTCTAAACTGTACAAGCATAAAACAGGAGACTAAATAAAGCTTAAACCTTGTAATTAACTGCATCAGTACTTAGAATGGCTCTAAGTATATTTCTGAACATATTAAAGGATTCAATCACCTTCAAGGTTATATCAATTCCTGTTAGGTTTGAGCCTTAAAAATTACAGTTTTGAATTGAAACTCCTTTAGTACAAAAATAAAACCTTTTAAACCCATAAATATATTCCATAAAAAGACTAGGAACTTTTCTGACCTTTATATGGTATATCATTATAGAACATATGATTAGGTTTAAGCTGCAACCAGTGTCAGGACAGGGGAAGGTTAACAAGTTGGGAAAAATGTCAAGGGAACTCTTATCTGCTCGACTGGTTGAGCTGAAGGGAGATGGGTGTTGGAGCCTTGCTGGAGCTCGAAAACTGAAAGGAATATGGGGTGGATTTCAAGAGCCAGTGATTCTTAACCTTTTTAATATTGTAAATCTTTAAAAAAATTTAATTATTTAATTTTTATTCTTGGTATTATAGTGCCAGGGAAATGTTACTGATCCCCCCCAAACACAGAAGCCAATCTGATGCAACTCATAGCAGGGTCTTTATTCTATTTGAGCTAGCTCAGCCGCCCCCACCCCCCAATGCACCACTGTCACACAGGATGGCTTTGGTGGTAGGGGAGCCCCGAATGTCTATTGGGGCAAGGCTTTACAGTAAGCAGCAGGCAGGGAGTACGTGTGCAGACATCTAGTTGGAAAGCTACTGTGGCCTTTAATATAATTGGCTGGTGCTGGGATTCATATCATAAACTTAACTTCTGCTCCCCTCTGCATTGGTGGTCGTTAGGCAGGGGGTGGGCTTATAACCTGGGGGTGCAGATTTGTTGGGGGAATAACCTGGAGACACTGGCCTTGTTGAGGGTGTAACCTGGAAACACTGGTCTTGTTGGGGATTAGCCAAGAGACGGAAGTAGTTTCAGGTTTTGTTGGGGACAACTTGGAAACTAATGCTAGGTACCAGGCTGTTAGTTTACTTGAGTTCAAACTTAGGTCAGGTTCTCTAAAATGGAGTCTGATTTGGCATCTCAGTATTACTACCATAATTTATAGAGCAATGTACATGATACAATGAAAGGAAAAAGAAAAAGACAAAACTATAACAGATAAAAAATACCTCAGGAATGTATATCTAATTGACATCATATTTCATCAATCAATAGCTGTATTTTTTAAGTAAAAACCTTGTTATCATATTTATTATTCCCATTGTCAGATTCATAACTATAATAGGGATTGATTGAGCTTTTTAAAAAAACCATAATTGTCCTCCCTTCATGGGTCCACAATTTAATTGTTGTTGTTCATTATAATTTCTAAAGTCATTATAGTTTCTATCACCACTATAATTATTTTCATTAAAATTTTCTCCTTCATTGTAACTGTTATATATTAATAAAGACATCATAATAAAATATTTAATGAAATTTAAAATGTCCCATGGTTTTATGTTTTAATATTTTTTAAAAGTAGTTTTTGCAATATCAAAATAAAGTATCTTTTTAAAAGAGTGAAGTCATAGAGCATCATCAAAATTTTTGGAAGACAAAACCAAGGTTTGTTGTTTTTTTTTTTTAAAGATTTATTATGTTTACAGTACAGTTCTGCTGGCAGGCCAGAAGAGGGTACCAGACCTCATGACAGATGGTTGTGAGCCACCATGTGGTTGCTGGGAATTGAACTCAGGACCTCTGGAAGAGCAGACAGTGCTCTTTAACCACTGAGCCATCTCTCCAGCCCAAGTTTTTTTTTTTATTTTTATTTTTATTTTTTAACAGTTTAAACAATCCAGTGTTTCTAAAATCAGTATCAAGAGCAATGCAATCAGTGCAATATCAAATGTTACAAAGTTTGGCTGCCAGCAAGAAAAGTTCTTGTATAAAAATGCAGCAAGATGCAGCTTTAACACCCTACTAAAGAAACATTGTTTTAAATCCTATCTTTTGTACAGCTGATTTTTAGGACAGGAATTGCATAAAAATATTATCCCAATTTAAAAGAATCTTTAGGTACCTGTTTCCCTGGTTGGCTCATGCTCTGGGTGTGGTTGCCCAGAAAGGCTCTAACCCTGAGTTACTAGTTTTAATCATACCCAATAATTTATAAGCCAATTATCTATAACCAAGACATGCAGAGCATAGTAAACTTATACTTTTAAGACTAGCCACATACACTTATACATTTAAAATAGACAGGCAAATTTTTTCTTACTCTTTCTAGCTGTAATTTCAAGGGAGGAGAACCTTGGCATCTCCTGGATCCAATTCTCATGGTCACAGAGGTTCTGTAGGACTAGCCATCAGCTTCCTTACCAGAGACGTGGAGACGCTGCTGATGCCTCTTTAAGAGCAGCTTGTGTGGATCAGGCAGCGTCAGAGGGCTTCTTTAACAATGCTAGACTCAGCCGGGCGGGCGGTGGTGGTGCACGCCTTTAATCCCAGCACTTAGGAGGCAGAGGCAGGCGGATTTATGAGTTCGAGGCCAGCCTGGTCTATAGAGTGAGTTCCAGGACAGCCAGAGCTACACAGAGAAACCCTGTCTCAAAAAAACAAAACAAAATCTCCGCCAGATCGCCGCCATCATGGACACGAGTCGCGTGCAGCCCATCAAGCTGGCTAGGGTAACCAAAGTGCTGGGCAGGACCGGTTCACAGGGACAGTGCACGCAGGTGCGAGTGGAATTTATGGATGACACCAGCCGCTCTATCATCCGAAATGTCAAAGGTCCCGTTCGAGAGGGTGATGTGCTCACCCTGCTGGAGTCAGAGAGAGAAGCTTGGAGGTTGCGCTGACCTTGCTGCTGGGTCCTGGAGTATCTACTACTTAGCCATGGAATGACCTGCGACTGTTAAATAAAGCATTTGTATTAATTCCTTTTTAGGAATTGGTTTCTCCAAAAACAAAACAAAACAAAACAAAAAACAAACAAACAAACAAACAAACAAAAAACAATACTCCTAGCCGCAGGTGCAGGGCCTCAAGGGCCATTTATCAGTTTTTTTGTACCAATTCAGCTGTTTGTTTTGTTTTTCTAAAAATCCTTGACATGAATTAAAGCTAAGTCAAGGGCGAACAGCCAGCAGATGAGGCTTTCACCATTTTTCTTTAAATATGAAACAGAGAAACAATCAAGCAACTAAACGAAATTACAGACAAACTGACAGACATAGATGGACTGGCATACCAGGGAGGACAAATAATAGAATTGAGGAGGAGAGGGAAGGAACACAGATGTCCCACCAAAGGGACTCAGATATTCCATAGTGAAGGAGTTAAAAATAGAGGAGAGAGGCACCAAAAAAACCAAAACAAAAGTGGATGACTAAACAAACAAAACCAAGTTTCAAAGACCAAGTCCAAATCTGAAGGGGTGGATTGTACTCCAATTTCTTGGCCCAAGAGAAGAATTGGAGTGTCCTCCATCCTCCTGACCCAAGGGCTGCCTTCACTCGCGTCACCAAAGGGTACCAGAAACAAGACCAAACCAACAAAAACCAAGACTGAACCTAGAAAAAGAACTGCGCAGGTAGAAAACCCTTATCTCCTCATGGAGTTGGCTTGGTGGCATTCACTATCAGCAACTGCGGGGTGCTCTCAGGTAGGGGCCTTCATGGCCAGTGCACCACATGTTGTGGTCCAGGAGACGCCCCACAAACCACATAAACAGTGATCTAGTCTGACAGGGATGGTTTATTGAATGTACACCCTAAGGCTGATCAATCAGGAACATTGCTCAGAATTTGGGGGCTAAGGCTACGACCCCCAACATCTTTCTCTGTCACTTTCTAAAGGCTAAAACCTCAAAAACCACAGTGAGCTCATATGCAGGTGCAGGAAGTGCTGCCTGTTGGTCAGCTCTGACTTAAGCCATTTTAGACATAACAGTTCATATTGACCTTTAATTTGACGGGTCCTACATAAAGCTTTGTGGAATTTTTTAGATAACAAACCTCATACATAATGTAACAGGATATGTGATCAGCATGACTTTGCTCTGAGTCGTTATTTTCCGTGTCAGTGACTGGCAGGCATATTACAGCAACAGTATGAAATAGCTGGTAGTCATGGAACAAAATGGCTACAGCTATGCTGGGGGTTCAGGAACAGGCCTCAACATATCTCATTGGACAGAATGTAGTCACATGATCCAAACAGCTGCAAGGGTACTGGGAAATCACTTCCAAGCTGAAACTGAGGGTTCTGCTGCTATTGGACATTGGGTAGGAGACAGAACATTGGGTAGACAGCAAGAAGTATTAACCACTCAAGGGTCACTTCTAAGAAAGGGACCTTTGAGGAGCCCATGGTTTCCAAATGGCTAGTATCACCTCTATCAGCCTTTGAAGCCAGGCATGGTGGCACACACCGTTAATCCCAGCACTCAGGAGGCATAGCCACAGAAGATTTCTGTGAATTCAAGGCCAGTCTGGTCTACATAGTGAGTTCCAGGCCAGCCTGGTCTACATAGTGAGACCCTGTCTTAAAACCCCAAACTGTCAGCTTTGGAAGGAGGATGTGCTGAGCTGTCCCAGATCTCAGTGTGGCCTCATCTCCCTGGTGACCCTGCTCTGTTCCTGTCCTCACAACCTTGATCTCTGTCATCACCCTAATTCTCCCACAGTAGGTCTTTCAGGCTCCCCCTTTTAGCATTTCTCAGACCAGAAGATAACTTTCAGGAGTCAGTCATCGCCATCCCCCACCCTGTGGCTTCTGGGGCTGAGTGAACTCAGATCCTCAGGTTTGCTTTGCAGCCATTTTTACTGTGTCTTCACGCTGACTTTTTTTTTTTTTCCCAGTCAGGGACTCTCTTTCTTACACTTCACACTGTAGGTTAGGCTGGCCTTGAAATGACTATGAGGTCTATAATTGCGATTATCCTCCTGCCTCATGCTCCCAAGTGCTGGGATTACAGGTGTGTGCCACCATGCCCAGCTCCTAATATGAATTTTTAATACTGGGGACTTCCCCCTTTGGGAAGCCATCTCTGTTTTGAGGAGTGCAGCTTTGTATAATTCTGAGGGGCATATTCGGATGTCTAGGGATCCACATTCTCACCCCCAGGTCCCCTCACAGTCATACAAGGTGCCCTGCCTTCAGTAGCTCTCTGTTGAGAGTCCTCTCTGAATCTGCCAGGCATGGACCATGAAGGGACACCTTGGATGGATGTGCTGAGATGTGGGAACAGTCTGTGCTAAGGCCTAAAGAGAGGAGGCCTCGGGAAGCCTGGGTGTAGTGAGGCAGGATGTGTGGTTCTCTTGGCTTCTCTTGGAGGAACACTGGCTTCCTCAGCTTCCTGCGAGCAGCGGCTTCAGACACAGGTTTTGCTTTTTTCCTCTTGGACTCTGAGACAGGGTTGCCAGGGCAAAGGCTGACTGTTTTATTGGCCCTCCTGGAAGGCCGCACTGAGGAGCCCTGTGGACTTTCTCACAGCTCACTGTCCTTTGGGATTTGCCTTCCCTGCTTAATGGGTGTTTAATGGTGGCAGATTCTTGACATGTATTTTAATTACAAGGGTGGTTAGTGACCCCAGGCGGTTTCCGGCTCCTCCTTGCTAGCTGCTGTGCCTGGATGCCTGCCTTGCTCTTTCACCGGCGAGGGCTCAGAAAATGGGTGCCTTTGGAGCTCTCAGAGGCCAAGGAGGTGGACTTAAGCCCCACCTCCATGCTTGGCTCTCTTATACCCAGTCCAGTCCTACTGGCTCTCTCTCCCACTCTCCTCCTCTCTCCCTCCCTCCCTCCCTCCTTCCCCTCGCTCTTACTATGTTGTCCAAGCCAGTCTTGAACTCTGAGCTCACATGATCCTCCTGCCTCAGTTGGGACTGTAGGTGTGTACCACCTAGTACTGAGATGCCCTCTTCTTTCCTTCCTTCCTTTTTATCTTTGTTTATGTGTATGAGTTTGGCCTGCATATGCATGTGTGTACTGACTGGATACCTGGTGTGCTCTTGGAAGTTAGAAGACAGCATCAGATCACTTGGAGTTGGAGTTACAGACAGCTATGAGATGCCACGTAGGTGCTGGGAACTGAACCTGGATCCTCTGCAAGAGCAGCAAGTGCTCTTTTTTTAATCAAGACAATTGAAAAATGTTTTATTTTATGTGTATGGGTGTTTTGCCTGCACATATCTTTGCAGAGTTATGTGTGCATTGTTCTTGGAAGCCAGAAGAGGGTCTTGGATCTTCTGAAAAGGGAGATACAATTGTCACATGGGTTCTGGGAATTGGATTGCCCTTTGGAAGAGCAGCCAGTGCTCTTAACCTCTGAGTCAGCTCTCCAGCATCTCTCTTATTCTTTTGACAATCTCATGTAGCCCAGGCTGGCCTCAAATTTGCTATGTAGCTGAGGAGTGGCTGACTTTGAACTCCTTACCTTCCAGCTCCATCTCCTTGGTCTAGGATCCCAGGCGTGCCCCACCACACCTAGTTGGAGACTCATGTTCTTTATCTTTGCAGTGGGAATTCTCTTAGTCAGGAATGTGACCTTGGGTGCCTTCTGGATCTTGGCACCATGGCTTCCTGGATGCATGGCCTCAGGCACATGAAAGAACATACTGCACCTCTGCACCTTGCTTCCATGGAAATAGCAACAACCGTTGTGTGGCTGCCAATAAATGGGTTAATTCAAACACAGAGCTGAGCAGTCTTGTGGTGGCTGTAGATGACACACGTGCCTGGCAGGGACATCAGGTCCACAGGAAAGATGAAACAGTCACAGAGCCCAACAGGTTTAGGATGGGGTTTGGGGCCCTTGGAAAAAGCAGAAGTCTTTTGTGAGAAGTCAGTAGTTGAAAGTATAGTAGGGGTGAGAAAGGAGGGGTCCTTGTGAAGTGGAGAAGGAGAGAGGAACGGGAGAAGGACATAGAGAGGACAGAGGAGAGAAGAAGAAAGATCAGATTAGTGTAAGAAAGATTTTTTATTTACTTATGCAAATTTTTATTTTTATCTTATTTTGAAGATCAATTAATTTATTTTTAATTTTAAATGATTTACTTATTTTTATTTTTTTGTTTTCTGAGCATTAGTGTTTTCCCTGCATGTATGTCTATGTGAAGATGTCAGATTCCCTAGCACTGGAGTTACAGACAGTTGTGAGATGCCACGTGGGTGCTGGGAATTGAACCTGAGTCCTCTGGAAGTGCAGACAGTGTTCTTAACCACTGAGCCATCTCTCCAGCCCCAAATGATTAATTTATTATTTTTTTATGTGTATACGTCTGCTTGTTCACCACCTGCATGTATGGCCTGTACAGGCCAGAGAAGAGCATGGGAGATTCTGGAGCTGGAGTTACAGATGGTTGTGAGCCACTATGTAGGTGCTGGGAACTAAATCCAGGTTCTCTTAACTAGGAAGCCATCTCTCTAGCTCTTTATTTGTTTTTGAGACAAGATCTCACCTACCTCAAACTGTCCTTGAACTTATTACGTGACTGAAAATGGTTTTGAACACCTGATAATTCTGCTTTCACATCCCAAGTCTGGGATTGTGATCATGTGCCACCAGCCCCTGGTATATGCAGTGCTGGGACTTGAACCTAGCAACTGAGCCACAGACTCAGCCTATGATTTCAGAGGGTTCTGTCCATTGTCTTGTGGGGAATGCATGATGTAGAAGCCAGACTGGAAGAAGAGAGCAAGATAGGAAGCAGTCAAAATAGTGGACACTAAGGACCTTCCCCTGGAGATCTTCTTTCATTAGCTGGGATCCAGTTTCTCATCATTTTTAGAACAAAAATAGAGCCCTATCTGGGAGCCAAACCTTCAAGCCACAAGACGTCAGGGAACATTTCAAATTAAAATCTTAGTAGTCAGAGTTCTTTCTTTCCTTCCTTCTTTCTTTCTTTCTTTCTTTCTCTCTTTCTTTCTTTCTTTCTTTCTTATTTCTTTCTTTTCTTTTTCTGAGACAGAATTTCTCTGTGTGTCTTGGAGCTCACTCTGTAGACCAGGCTGGCCTCAAACTTAGAGGTCTGCCTGCTTCTACTTCCTAAGTGCTGGGATTAAAGGCATGGGCCACCATGCCTGGTAGAAGGGCCTTTTCTTCAGGGCTTTGAAGGTCATGGACAGAGCACAGAGCTTCCAGCTTGATTTGAAGCACAGGGAGAGGCCATTGGAGTAGGCCCGGAAAGAGATGTGTCCTACTGATACCTAGAGCCTTGGGGAGAGTCAGGGAAGGAAGGTGTCCTAGACATGAGGTTTTGGAGAGAGCAGGAAGAAAGGTCTGACTGATTGACAGGTGGTAGGTCTGAGCTGGGCTTCAGTCCCTTCAGATGCAGCTGCAATGGCACTGGGTGGCTCATGGTGGGTGTCGGCACTTGGTAAACTGTGGGCAGAGGGCTCACATTCCAGCTGGATCTGGCCTCCTACCTAGGCAGCATGGGTCCCTGAGCATTTCTGAGCCTGAATAATTTCTCCCACAGGCAGCTGGGAAGGAGGGAGTCTCTGTCGAGCTGCCATCCAGCCCTGGAGGCTGTTTTATGTTTTGAGTTTCTGAATCTGGAGCCATGAATACCTGAGTACAGGGTGGGAAAGCAGCTAGGCCACATCCCACCAGGCGGGACCCTAAGTCAACCAGCTAGAGAGGAACAGCATCACTGTGGCTGAGGCTGCCTAGTCTGGCCTCTGGCCCCAGTCATAGAGCCCTCCTCCTTTTGGCCTTCCTGTTGGATCATGGCTGTGCAGAAATCTCAAAACCAGAAGAGAACTGAAAGTGAAGTCTTTCCCAGCCCTGCCTTGTGCAGATCTACTAGCACACCCAGGGAGGGGATACAGGAGTCCACAATCTGTCTGTCTGACAGTCTCAGCTTCTTGCCCTTCTCTTGGGTCCCTCTGCTGGATGGCAATGTGAACTGAGCCCTTTTAAAAACTCACCAACTGGAGAGATGGCTCACAGCTTAAGAGCACTGAGTTCAATTCCCAGCAACCACATGGTGGCTCACAACCATCTGCAATGGGATCTGATATCTTTTTCTGGTATGTCTGAAGACAGGGACAGTATACTCATATACCTAAAATACAGAAATAAATCTTTTAAAAAAAATCCCACCAAACCAAAAAATCACATGGAGAGACCCATGGCTCCAGCTGCATGTGTGGCAGAGGATGGCCTTGTTGGACATCAGTGGGAGGAGCCGCCCTTGGGGCTGAGGGTGTTCCATGCCCCAGTGTAGGGGAATGCCAGGGTGGGAAGGCAGGAGTGGTTGGGTGGGTGGAGGAGCACCCACACAGAGCCAGGGGGAGGAAGGATCAGATAGGGGGCTTCCAGAGGGGAGACCTAGAAAGGGGAAAACAATTGAAATGTAAATAAAGAAAATGTCCAAAAAAACCAAACCAAACCAAACCAAACCAAAACTGCCACCAGTGGGAAGGGTGACACAAGCCTGTGACCCTAGTGATTAGCAGTCAGAAGCAGAAGGATCTTGACTTTGAAGTCAGTCTCGGTTATACAGATTATTTGTCCCAGACCAAGCCAAACCTGATAACTCTTTGTTTGTTTTTGTTTACTTTTTACGAGACAGGGTCTCTTCTGTATAGCCCTGCCTGCCCTAGAGCTCACTCTATAGACCAGGATGGCCTCGAATTCCCAAAGATCCAACACCCTCTGCCTCCTGAGTGCTGGGACTAAAGGTGTGTACCATCACTTTTGTATTTTGAACAGAGTCTAGAACTTGCTAGATCACGGAGCCGCAGATCACAGAGCCGCAGATCACTGAGCCGCAGCGGGTGCTGATCTTACGATCATTCCGCTTCATCTTCTCTTAGGGCTGGGAATGTAAGTCTTTGCCACAAAGCCCAGATTTTTTTTAAAAAAGAACTTCATGTAGCCCAGGCTGGCCTCGAAGTTCTTATGTAGCTAAGGATAACCTTGAACTCCTGACGCTCCTTTTAGCATTGGTCTTTGCTACATTGTGGGTTCTTCTCTTTTATCTCCCTCTCCCACTCCGGTTCACCCCCTAACTCTGGACAGGAGAGAAAGAAGGATAGAGGGAGGGAGGAATTAGGAAAATCCCCAAATCTAACTTCTTTCTTTTTGTTTCTTTCTTGACCATGGCTGTTAACAAACTGCAACCAACTTCCCTAAAAGGACCACCAACCGGCCTATCGGGACCCTAGCATTCATGTACTCTGTGAAAAGTTCCCAGAATTCCAAACACCAGACAGTTACAGCAATTATCTGCTGGAGGCTTCTGCTAGAGCACGAGGCAAAACATAGTCAGCTCTTCCTGGATACCATGATCATGGGACTTTTGTTTATGCCTTGTTTGTCTTTGACCCAGAACTGACCCTATGTTTTGCATGTACTTAGAATGGTATAAAAGTAGCTTGGGAAAAAATAATCTTGCTTCAGAGCTTGCTGGAGTCATACTGTAGTGTTGTCTAATTGTCTTTTCTTTCTTTAATCCTCACTCCTTCCCCGAGACTTTGTTGACTGACTGGTGGTACCACACTGTGAGGGCTTGAGTATGGGGGACTCAGTGAAGGACACTTCAGGAATTGGAAGTGAGCACAAAGGAAAATAAAGAAAATTTGGGCCAGCAGTGAGTAAACCCTGTAAAAATGGGACACGCTAATAGTAGAATAATAGCTTTTGGTACATATGCTTAGAGATAGGCTAAAATCTAGACGAGTGACGATAAGTCAAAGACAGCTTACCCAGTTTCTGCTTTTTATAGAAGAAATTTGTCACTGGTTCCGTGTGGAAAGTATGATAAATTTACAGATACGGGAGAAAGTGGGGGAGAGGATAAAGGTACTTACCAAACAACACATGGTCCTGAGAAAATCCCCATAGATGCTTTTAGCCTCTGGACTTCAACTAGACAGAGTTTAGACCCTAGACATGAGAAGGAGAAGTGGGTTTCAGAAAGCAGCTGTCCTGCTGTCCCTTTGGGCGCTTTGGTGAAGGAGAAGAAAAGTGAAAGTGAGCCGTCTCAGGGCCCTCCTAGGGTCAAGAGGAGGTCAGGAGACATCCAGCTTCCTCTCTGGCTCCCCCTGGTCTCAAAGTCATCAGTCTACTCCTGTTGCCTAGTTCTGGTTCCGGGTCCCATTGGTAGGATATCTGACTGGGTTCCTTTGGTGGGACAACTGGTTCTCTTCCCTCTCTGTCTAATGTCTGTCCTTGGAGAGCCAGTCTGTCCTTGTGTGTCAGTTTATGTCTGTGGTTTCATTTCGTTGCTTGATGGTTGCTCTGTTTCATATACCTCTCTTAATGGGGCCAGTAGCTTCTCTGGTAAGGAAGCTGATGGCTGTTTCTCCTACAAAAATCTCTGTGACTGTCACTATTGGGTTTAGCAGGTGACAAGGTGTTCCTCCCTTTAAATTACAGCTAGAACGATGGGCAGTGGTGGCGCACGCCTTTAATCCCAGCACTTGGGAGGCAGAGGCAGGAGTATTTCTGAGTTCGAGGCCAGCCTGGTCTACAGAGTGAGTTCCAGGACAGCCAGGAACCCACAGGGCTACACAGAGAAACCCTGTCTCAAAAAACCAACCCCCCCCAAAAAAAAAGAAATTACAGCTAGAAAAAAAAAAGAATTTTTTGTCTGTCTAGTCTAAATATGTAGATGTGTGTAACCACTTCATGTTTGTTTCTGACTGGTCCTAAATGTATAAATATGTTTTGTATGTGGTTATAGATTATTGGCTTATAAGTTATTGGGTATCATTAAAAATTTGTAACATTGGTAATAGAAAGTTGGCTTAAAACTGGAAACTCAGGTTTGGAGTCATTTTGGGCAACAACACATGGCATGAGTCAATACAGGGAAATACGTCTTTAAATTGGGAAAACATTTTATGTAATTCCTGTCCTAGAAACCAGACTTATAAAAGGTAGGATTTAAAACAATGTTTCTTTAATGAGGTATTAGAAGTTGTACCATCAT
The DNA here is from genome assembly GCF_004785775.1 of Grammomys surdaster. NCBI lineage: Eukaryota > Metazoa > Chordata > Mammalia > Rodentia > Muridae > Grammomys > Grammomys surdaster. The sequence goes on from NW_021604650.1 coordinate 1,236,775, forward strand.
ACATTTATATACAAGAACTGGCAACCAAATTTTGCTACATGAAAATTATGCACTTGGTATTGATTTTAGAGAGACTGGATTGTTTATATTGTTAAAAATTGGTTTTGCCTTTCAAAATTATGGATATGCTCTGATACTGCAAAAGAAACTTTTAAAAATTATAGTTGTGTATATAATTATAGTTAAGTGTATAGAGTTGAGTTATAAGTATATAATGGAGCGTTGGCGTTGACAATTCAGTCACAAGCTCACCATTTTAATTCCCTTTTGGTTGTCTTCTGAACATAAACTTAAAGAGGCTTCTCATCATGCTAAGACCATCTCTGTTCAATCTGTATATCTAGCCTTCTGGATTGAGGAAAACTGTTCTGTGTCTTTTAACCCAAATCTATAGCTTTCACTAGGTCTCAGAGGCATGAGTCTCCTCCTGCTGTCTAACCGACCCGTTTACCACATTTCCAATTCACATGTCTTCAAGGACAGAGAATTATGGAATGAGCCCACAGAGCTCTAAAAAATCAGTTACAGAAAACAGAAAAGGGGGAGTTGTATATTCTTTCACCACAAAATTTTATTTTGAAGTTTTTGATCTTGGATGCCAAGGAAGGAACTCTCTGCTGCTGAGTGTCTATGGCACCCCACAGCTTGGCATACTTATGACTAAATGAAATGAAAGAATCCACTTACTGGCATATGGCATGGTTCAGATTGGGGATTAATATGGGGAAGAGGGCATGTTGGTCTTTTTTTCGCAGTATGCTAAAGGAGTGTGGTGACTGCCAAAGCGATTGGTGAGACATGCTGATGCTGGGACAAAGAATGATGCTAACTGTGAGCTTGCTGAGTGCCATGACAATGGTGACTGGGAAGCTGTATTGGACATATGTTCCTGACCCACCTTTGCTTACCTATATCCCAGACTGGACAAGCTGCCTTGCCTCAGGCTTTTAGACCGTGTGGGTCAGAGAACATGGAGACTGTGGAAACTGCCTTTGAAAAATTAATCAGGGGCTGATGAGATGGCTCAGTGGTTAAGAGCACTGACTGCTCTTCCCGAGGTCATGAGTTCAAATCCCAGCAACCACATGGTGGCTAACAACCATCTGTAATGATATCTGATGCCCTCTTGTGGGGTGGGGTGTCTGAAGACAGCTACAGTGTACTTACATATAATAAATAAATTAATTAATTAATCAAATGGAGAAGTTGTTACAATGACCCTTCTCTTTCCTTTAATGTGACCAGTTATTCTGACTCAATCATGGACTGGTCTGGAAATCAATCCAATATTGGAAAAAAGGAAAAGATGATGGGCATTTGGAGGGCTGGTTCTGGACATTTTCAGAGACATCTTTGAAAATTGACAACTGATTTGTATGATGCTATATTTGCTGAGAACAAAAAATGGAACAGGTTCTGGGATTAAGGTAAATGGATTAAGGGAATTATCCCACCTAATCTTGTATTAATTGGGAATGTTACATTTGTTATTGGCTCTGATAATGAGTGATAATGAGCTCAATGTTTCTTGTTTTAAGTGTTTTTTTTTTTTTGTCTAATTCTGTTTCTGCACAGGACAATGGTCTGTCTGTAATGGTAGCACATCAACCAGATTCTATTATTATGATTTCTGTAAATTTATCTGAACCTTGGTGTTCTGAAAAAGGCTTACAGATATTGGAAGAAGTGAGTCAGGCTTTAAGTAGAAGCAAGAGGGTAGTGGGCTTGATTATTACCAGTATGGCAACTTTGATTACATTAATAGCTAGCACCACTGCTTCTGCAATTGTTTTGAGGCAAGAAGTTAAGACAGCCCCTTTTGTTAATCATTTATCAAAAACTGTTACTAGTACTCTTAGTATTTAGACAGGTGTTTGGAACAATGAATTGATGCTTTTTATGATAGTATTCAAATTATTGGAGAGGAGGTTCAGAGTTTCAGAGTAAGAAGTCATCTTGAATGTCACTCTAAATACCAATAGATTTGTGTCACTTCTAAAATGTACAATGATAGAAAATTCAAAGATGCTTGAAGGGTATTTGGCATAATTCTAACACCTCTCTGGATATTTTAACTTTGCATACTGGGATTATGAATTTAAAGAATGCTGCTCTGCTGAGTTTTGATGCTGTGGATAGTGCTAATAAAATTATTCATGGCTTAAGGTCAGCATTTCCATCTTGGTCAAGCTTCAAGAATGGCATATATAGTTTAATCACGCCCAGAGAATACTTTTATTCTTGCCCATTTTGATAAAACTTGCCTTTAACAGCATCAACATGTTAGTGTCCAAAATACATGGCTTGCAATGTAAAATGGATTCCCCAGACAGAGCCACGCATTTAACAAGCAGGTAGTCAATGACAGGTAAGATTCTGCAACAGAGCCTTACCTACCTAAGGCAGAACTGCATTGCCTTCGAAAATGCATTTTCAATGACAGGTAAGGAAGGCATTCTTGTCAGAACAACCTAAGACAGATGCAGTCTTGTTTATGAAATAAAAAAGGGAGAGATGTAGAGAGCTTTTGGTGCCACTTCGAGGAAATTGGCAAGAATATTTGAGGTTTGGCTAGGACAAGGAAGTAGGCTCAAAATAAACACAGCTGAGAAATGTGTTCCTTGTATCTTGATCATCTTGATAAGTTCCTGGATACAATGATCATGGGACATTTGTTTAAGCCTTGTTTGTCCTTGACCAAGAACTAAACTAACCCTATGCTTTGCATGTACTTAGAATGTTATAAAAGCAGCTTGGGGAAAAAAAAAACACCCTTGCTTCAGCACTTGCTGGAGTCATACTATAATGTTGTCTAATTGTCTTTTCTTTCTTTAATCCTCACTCCGTCCTTCGAGACCTTGTTGCCTGACTGAGTGGGCTTGGTCAGAAGAAGCCCCACATCTGGGTTTGAGATGAAAACACATTCTTATAATATTTCTGTGTTTTTAAAGAAACCAAAATTCCAGAATTCTCACTATACTTCTTCTTCCTCTCAAGTTTTGGATCATAGGCCTGTATCATGATATTTGGTTTAATTTGGTTTATCTAGTATTGTAGTTGGTACCTAGGGCTTCCTGCATGGGGGCACACATGGCCTGCTAACTCAGCTACATCCGCACTCCCCTAGATTTAATTTATACATTCTCTGCTTCTTGTATGAATTTTATAAATTTGTTAAAATAAAAATATTTAATTAAACTTTATTTAGTATGTGTGCATGTGAGTGCTTGTATATGATGTGTGTGGTTTGGGTGCATGTGTGAGTGTGTGTGAGGGTGTGTGGTGTGTTATGAGTGTGTGTATGTGTGTGTGCTTGTGTATGGTGTCTTTGTGATATATGTGATGTGTGTGTATGTGTGAGTGTATGGTGTATGTGGTATGTTTATGTAAGGGTATATGTTGTGTGTATGTGAGTGTGTGTATGTGTGTGAGTTGTGTATGTGTGGTATATATTGTGGGTGTTGTGTGTATGTGTTTGGTGTTTGTGTGTGTTGTGTTGTATGTGTGAGTGTGTG
>NW_021604650.1:1240299-1244689 GCF_004785775.1 Grammomys surdaster
TGTGCATGTGTGTGAGTATATGTGTGGTTTGTATGTATATGTGTTTGATGTGATTGTGTGTGTGAATTTTGCATGTTTGTGTGTAAACCAGAGGATGGCCTATGAGAGTTGGTTCTTTCCTTCCACTATACGGGTCCCTGGAATCAAACTCAGGTGGTGAGACTTGGCCGAAAATGCGTCTGCCTGTTGAGGCATCTTGCTGACCCTGATTTTTGTTTTTTGAGATAAGGCCTCACTGTATACCTGATGATAGCCTGAAATTTGTTATTTAGGCTAGCCTAAGCTTGCTTTAAACTTCTCATCCTCTTGCCTCTGCCTCTCAAATGCTGGGAATACAGCATTGAGCTACTTACTAGGTCTGCTAGTGTGTGTGTGTGTGTGTGTGTGTGTGTGTGTGAGAGAGAGAGAGAGAGAGAGAGAGAGAGAGAGAGAGAGAGAGAGAGGTCTCTTTATAGCTCTGGCTGGCCTAGAACTCTCTCTATAGACCAAGCTGTCCTAGAACTCACAGAGGTTCACCTGCCTTCGCATGTGCTACTATACCCAACAGACAACAGTTTTTTTTTTTTTTTTTTGGAGATAGAGTTTTTATGTACCCAAGGCTAGCCTCAAACTCACCATCTGTCTCAACCTCCTGAATGCTGAGGTTACAGATGTGAATACTGCCCCCCTGCCCCTCCTAATGCTGAGATGTTAGGAATGATAAAAAATATCAACAAAAAACCAAAGACAACAACAAAAACCCCTCTGAGGAAGCAAGACCTTGTGTCTTTGAAGTTTATAGTAGAAGATCCAAATGTGTCCCTGCATCCATCAACAGGAGACTAAATGAAGATGGGGCAGGGGTGGTGGTGGTGGTGGGGGGTGTCTTAAGTCCCAGCACATGAGAGGCAGAGGCAGGTGGATTTCTGAGTTTGAGGCCAGCCTGGTCTACAGAGTGAGTTCCAGGACAGCCAGGACAGAGAAACCCTGTCTCAAAACCAGACAAAACACAGGAGAAGAAGTGGAGAAAAGACAGCTATACAGTTGAGACATCAAGGCTGGGCTGGAGAGATGGCTCACAATGTTAAAAAGCAGGGCTTTCGTGGCATGTGCCTGTGACCAGAAACTCAGGCAGGAGGATAACCGATTTGCAGCCAATCTGGACTACATAAGGGATACAGGTGTGTGGCTCACACCTGTAATCTCAGCTATTGGGAAGTCTGAGTCCCAAGACTTATCACAAGTTCCAGGCCATTCTGGGCTACGTGATAAATTCTAGGCCTGGCTGCCATGCAAGTGTGAGAGTTTGAGTTTCAATCACTGGAACCTATATAACAGCCAGATGTGCAGTCCAAGCATCTGTAATCCTGGAGTTCTGAGGAGATGAAAGGTGGAGACAAGAGAATCTCTGGAAGCACACGGGACACCTGCCCTAGCACACAGGTGCAGTGATGTCGTTCTGTTTCACACACAGCTGTCCTCTGAACACCCGCAGCAACATGCATTTACTTATTTTTTTAATTTATTATTTTGGTTTTTCAAGGCATGGTCTCTCTGTATAGCCCTAGCTGTCCCGGAACTCTTTATGTAGATCAGGCTGGCCTCGAACTCACATAGATCTGAGTCTCTGCTTCCCAAGTTCTAGAACAAAAGGCATGTGCCACTATGTCTGGCTCCCTGAAGAGAATGACAACAGCTCTTGGCTGCCTGGGGCTGCATTCAGACTGTGCTGTGTGCTTAGCATGTAGGCAGCCATGGGCACCCCCTCAGCACCACCAGAAAAACAATTAAGACTGCAAAAATGCCATGGAGCAGCACAGAAGTCACATGGCCGCGTGGGTACCAGGTTCACTGTGTCCTCAGAAAGCAAAAGCAGACCAATGGTTCCCTCTAGCCTGGGCAGCCAGAGGGTTGGTTGATAGACACTTGAGTTTCTTTCTGTACATTTACTTTTTTCCTAAGACAAGGTTTCTTTGTAGCACTGGCTGTCCTGAACTTGCTCTGAAGTGCAGGCTGGCCTCAGACTCAGAGGTTCACCTGAATGCTGGGGTTAGGGGCACTTGGCTGGCCTGGAACACACCACTGAGCCCACTCAGGGTGGCCTCTGACTCATCCTTCCCAAGTTCTGGGATTACAGGTGTGAGCCAATATAATAGGGTCCCACTCTGTAATCCAGATCAGCTACAAATTTGTAACCCTCCTGCCTCAGCTTTCCGAGTTCTGGGTACAGTCATGTGCCACAAAGGTCCTGCTACTCAAATAATTTTTTTTTTTTTACTATTATTGTCTCAGGGGTTTATTGATATAATAAAACACCACTACCAAAAAAGCAAACTTGGGGAAGAAAGGATTTATTTCATCTTACAGTTTGTAGTTCATCATTCAGGGACATCGGGCAGGAACTGAAGGCAGGAAACTGAAGGCAGGAACTGAAGCACAGGCCATGAAGAAGCACTACTGACTGGCTTATAAGTTTAGCCTGCTTTCTTACGCCACAGAAGCCCAGGGGTGACAGTGACCACATGGGTCTGGACCCTTCCACATCAATCTTCAATCGAGAAAATGTATCAGAGGCTTACCCATAGGCCAATTTGGTGGGGACATTTTCTTAACTGGGGTTCTCTCTTAGAAAATGACTCTAGTTGGTATCAAATGGACATAAAAGCAGCCAGCATAATCATACCTATGTATATGAAAATGTTTAAAGGAAGACTCAAGCCAAGGGAGGGACCCTGACTGCCTCCCTGCAGGCCTCCCACTCTATCTAATAGCATCCTGGGAATTGCAGGATGTCTGTGCCAAGGGATGGTGTGCCCCGCTGCCCAGCCTGCCTCCCCTGACTCAGCAGTCTGTAGACAAATGGAGGTGCAGCCAGGCTTGTCTAGGTGGAGGAAGTAAAAACAATCAGGATATGGTCTCTGCCTTAGGGCTCAGGAAGGGTGTGACACAGAATTGAGCAAGACAGGGGCCTCATTCTGCCACGATGAAAGTGAGCCCCAGTTACCATATCAGGCCAACTCTGGAGGACCTGTGAGGCCAGGGTAGCAGCACTTCCAGGAATCCCTGGACTGAAATTGTTGGAGGAGGCAAGTGGACAGAAGATTCAAGAGGCCTGGAGCCGACACCCCCTGGACAGTGTTACTAGGAAGGCCCAGGGCACAGCTGCGTCACTTGACAAGTGACTGTGCTGAACCCCACCTTGATTGCTCAGCACTTCTTGACCTGATTTCCTTCTTTCCCAGACGTTTCAAGGTTGAGCCTCTTCCTTACAGTCTTGCATGCTTTCCCTGCTGCTGGTCATCCCCAGCTTGCCTTAATTAGATGTCCTTTGCTCCTTATCCTCTGGCCTTGTTGCCCTCTGCTACTAACTTCATAGCTGTGTGACCTTAGGCAGGTTTCTTAACATCTCTATGCCTTAAGTTTTTTCTCTGTAAGATGAGAAACATTCTGTGGGTTTTATTTTACGGAAGAGTCCAGCTCAAATGGGTTAATGAGACTCCAGCACTTATGAACCATGCCTAGGTCATGTGAAGCCTGGGTTTGGTCTAATTTCTATTATTTATAGTTACTTTAATTTTTGGTTACAGGTAAATGAGGTTTATCCGGGTTGTGATTATTAATTTTTGGTTACATTCCTGTGTGTGGTCCCATATGCCACCACGAGTGTGTGAACTCCAGAGGACAGGTCACAGTTGTTTCTCCCCTTCTACTGTGTGGGTCCTGGCACGTGAACTCAAATTGTCAGGCTCCAAGGCCTTCGATGTAGCTGAGACAGGCCTTGACATTTTGATCCTCCTGCTTCAGCCTCCTGAGTGCTGGGATTACAGACATGTGCCTACTACACAGCGCCATTGCTGTTTTTCTTACCTCATATTATATTAGTTTTAAAGATGTCATTAAGTATAATAAAAAATGCCACTAAAGAAAAGTTAACCGCCGGGCGGTGGTGGCGCACGCCTTTAATCCCAGCACTTGGGAGGCAGAGGCAGGCGGATTTCTGAGTTCTAGGCCAGCCTGGTCTACAGAGTGAGTTCCAGGACAGCCAGGGCTACACAGAGAAACCCTGTCTCGAAAAACCAAAAAAAAAAACAAAAAAAAAGAAAAGAAAAAAGAAAAGTTAACCATGTCTGAGGTGCTTCATTGCTAGGACTTTTGTTTTAAATTTCCCAGAAGATCTGCTTCCTGACTAGATTCAGGTACACATCATATATAACTCATACACACCCAAACACACACACACACATACACACACACACACGCACATACATGCACACATCATATATAATTTACACACACACACATACACAAACACATACATATACACATACACACACGCACATACACATGCACAGACACACTCACAGACACACACACACACACACACACACACACACACACACACACACACACA
>NW_021604650.1:1244699-1287183 GCF_004785775.1 Grammomys surdaster
ACACACACACACACACACACACACACACACACACACACACACACACAGGATGGTAGGATCAAAAGGAATTGCTGAGCTTCATAGCAGAATTCCTACACAGAGGCGACTCCTGAGATGGCTTCTGTTGTGAGTCCTTGTGTCTCTTTCCGGTGGCCTCCCACCCTGGGACATCCAGAGTGCTCCACAGAGCTGCTCTCCTTCTAACAGTTTCCATCACCAGCTTGGGGACTTGAAAACCAGGGTCAGGTCCCTCCAGTGTCCCCACAATTTGGGTTGTGGGTTAAACGTGCTCCCTGAAAGACCCCAGAGTCCTCCTCTAAGTTCCTCACAGCTTTCTCCAGGAATTGCTGCCGGGGCTTTGGAATCTGCTTGTTCTTGCAATGACAGCTGCATCAGGGCTGAAGCCAGCTGAAGGACAACAGTACCTTGTCACTTGACTTCAGAAATGTTGATCATGACAAACAAGAAGAGGTAAGCAGGAGTAGTTCCTGATCTCTGCTTCTAGCTGCCTCAGAGCAGTCATGCATTGATTCCTCGAATATCCGTCTTTCTCAGAAGGCTACATCCTGCCTCCTCTGGGAAGCCTTCCATGACTGCCCTGTGAAAGCACTTACTAGGACTACAGTGTCATTCTTCATGTGACTATTATCACTATCTTTCTTCCTTTCTCCCTCTCTCCCTCTCTCCCTCCCCCCTCCTCCTGTACCTCCTCCTCTCTAAATAGGCCTGGCTATCCTAGAACTCACTATGTAGACCAGGCTGGCTTTGAACTCAGAGATCCACCTACCTCTTCCTCCTGAGTGCTGGGATTAAAGATGTGTGCCACCACACTGGATGCTGGATGGCATCATCATTATTTTGGGAGATGGTCTCACTAAATTGGCTTAGCTGGCCTAGTATTCACTATAGGTAATCCAGGATGGCCTTAAACTCCTGATTCTCCTGCCTCTACCTTTCAAGGGCTGGAATCACAGGCGTATATCTCTACTCCGGGTTTATAAGGTACTAGGGATTGAACCCGGGGCACTGTTTATGTTATGCAGGCCCTCTAGCGACTGAGCCACATTCCTGAGTATTGTGTGTTTCCCTTTAAGGAGTTTACGGATGGGAAACTGAGTCTGGCAACTGAGGTTACTGGCCCACAGCCATTTTTCAGTGTAGTAGATACAAAGTACAGCGGGGTCAGCATCCACTCCCTCCTAGGGTTCAGAGGAGCTGGCTGGGACATGCAGGCTTCAATGTTTAACAGATTGACATGAGGCTGAAGAAGGAGATGTCAACAAATGAAGAACAAACTCAAGGCCATCCTGGACTACCTATAGTGAATGCTAGCCCAGCCTATTGACTCCTTGGCAAGGCCAGAGCTCTTTTAGTGATGACAGAGTGCCAGGCTGCGGTCACTCTCTCTTGCCCACAGAGAGAAGAGGTCTTCCCATTATTCCTGTGGAGTCAGAAACCCTGTAGACCTCCCCTCAGCTAACTTACAGCTTTGTAGTAGTTAGTCTTATCTGAGACCCAGAGAAGATGAGTGTGTGTGTGTGTGTGTGTGTGTGTGTGTGTGTGTGTTGCTGAGACACGATTTGCAGCCCTGCAGAACCCCGGAAGAAGGAAGCTGTACAGGGTCTGTGGCTGGGCCTCTGGGATCCCCCAGCCAGGGACTTCCTCTTCCTCTCAGAGCAGGTGTAGCTGCCACAGCGTGACAGGGACTACACCCTGACCTCCAACATGGAGGGGGCCAAGGGGCCCAGGCTCAGAGACTTCCTGAGTGGGAGTCTGGCCACCTGGGTGAGGGTCAGGTGGGAGAGCTGGGAGAGGAAGAGAGTGTCAGGGCAGACTGAGGTCTGGGGGAGGGGTGGCTGAGTGTGTAGCATCCAGCAGGCAGAGGAGGGGGAAGGGGGAGACAGTGTGGGTTCTGGAGCAGGAGGCTTTCAGGGGCACTAGTGAAGTGGGGGGTTGATCCTAGAGTGTATTAGGACAGATCGGGGACTCAGGATGGATTTACTAGCTGGGACGGGGGAGTTTCTACCAGTTTAGCTGACTTCTATTTGTTTCCACAGGCGCTGGGACTGGCTGGGCTGGTGGGAGAGTCAGAGGAATCAGCCAGGGCAGACAAGGAGGAGGAGGAGGAGGAGGAGAAGGAGGAAGAAGAAGAGGAAGAGGAACTTCCTTGTTCAGAGAAGAGATTCCTGCGGCTGAGCGATGGAGCCTTACTCCTTCGGGTGCTGGGCATCATGTAAGTGACATGGGGAAGTTGAGTTGGGGGGGGGCTGTGAATAGTGGGAGGAGCCTGAGGGTGGAGGGCAAGGCCTGTCTGGGGTTGGGGGAGGTCCTCCAGCCAACCCCTCATCCATGTTCCCTGGGTGAACATAGTGCTCCCAGTTCCCGAGGAGGACTTCGGATGGTTAGGGGCCGTGACGGTCCTGCAGCCTGTCGGATATGGAACCTCCATCATCTGTGGGGACGACTGAGGGATTTCTACCAGGTAAGGCCTTCTTGAGAAGGCCTGACAGGAGGCCCAGCAGCCCCTTGTGAAGGTGTCTTTCTTAGTGCTGGTCTATTCTAGGAGGAGCTGAAGCTGCTGGTCCTGTCGCCGCCTCCAGACTTCCAGACACTGGGGTTTGACCCCTTCTCAGGTGCTGTCTCCTACCTGCCCTCTGGCCTCTGTCCCTGCCCCATGTCCCTCTTTAACCCTTTGTGGTTTGTGCCCAACAGAAGAGGCAGTGGACGAGCTGGAAGGCATCCTTCGGCTGCTGCTGGGGGCCTCAGTGCAGGTGAAGAGGGGCTGGGAGAAGAGAATGGAGTTCTGACAGGAGGGAGCCTCTGTGTGTCAGCTTTGGGCCTTCTGTCTACCACAGTGTGAACATCGGGAGCTCTTCATCCGTCACATCCGGGGCCTCAGCCTTGACGTCCAGAGCGAGCTGGCTGTTGCAATCCAGGAGGTACTGATGGCATCGATACAGTCTAGGGCCTTGATTGGGTTCATTTTCTCTGCCAGATGAAGAATTAACTGGCAGGAAAACTCTGAAGCGCAGCAGGTGGCAGCAGAGAGAGCTCACGCACAGGAGACAGGAGCAGCAGTTAAGAAAGGCATTTATTTGAGGGTGAGCAAGCATGCACATGCAGCAGACACACGGAGAAAAAGACTCAGCTTTGCAGAAGCAGGACTTGGGAAGCCAAAAATTCCAGTATCTTCTGGAGGCCTGGGTTTTTTTTTTTTTTTTAAAGACTCTGAGGAGTCTTCCTCCTCCTATTTTGGTTGGTCAGTTTGAAGACCCATAGTTGATTGGTCTGAAACTGTTGTGTGTCAGTCCTGATCAGGCCTTGAACTTGTGGAGTCACTAAGTCAGCAGGGGACCACGAGTAGGGGGCAAAAGCTGCCAGGCTTTTGTCTTAAGTCAGCAGGTTGAGGAGGAAGCTGGCCATCTTGGAAATTTGTCACCTCTTCCATGTCATGGCCCCTCTTCCAGTCTGTCTGCCTACCAGGAATTATGTCTAACTCCTGATCTCTAGGTACTGGGATGGGTGGCATGGGGGACTATTGCCACCACTGAGTCCACCTACACCTCCTTCTGATGCATTGTTCTCCATGCTCTCAGGTGACCCAGCCTGGTGCTGGTGTGGTACTGGCTCTGGCTGGACCCGAATCCGGAGAGCTCGTGGCTGAGGAGCTGGAGATGCAGTTACGGAGCGTGATGGGAGTGACGTCCAGGCTAGTTCGAGAGCGCGATCTGGGGGCACAGGTAGGGAACAGGCGGGGCGATGGGCTTGGGGGGCTGTCAGTTGTCATAACCCAGATTGTGGGGATTGGAAGGCCGATGTGCAGAGGTTTTGGAAAGTGCTTCTTGACCTTTGACTTCCTGCTAGCGGTTGGCTGAACTACTGCTAGAGCGGGAGCCAGCCCACTTGCTGTTGCCAGAGGCTCCTGCTAATGCTTCTGCGGAGGGTTCCTCTCATCATCTGGCTTTGCAACTGACCAATGCCAAGGCCCAGTTGAGACGCCTGCGGCAGGAGGTGTGAGTGTCTGAAGGCTGGGGAAGGGGCCAGTGGGATCTGGATGGGTCCCCAGCTCCCAGGTGTGGGTTTGCAGCTGGCAGACATCCTCCATCACCCCATCCCTCCAGGGAAGAGAAGGCTGAGCAGCTGTTGGACTCCCAGGCCGAGGTGCAGGGCTTGGAGGCTGAAATTCGAAGGCTCCGCCAGGAGGTGCGGTCCAACGTCCCCACCCCCCGACATTGTCCCCTCCTCATGGTGGTCCTATTGCTTCTTGCAATCCCTCACCCCTCTGTCCCGTGGCTGGCTAATCCTAGTTCCACACCATATGGCCCAGACCCAGGCGCTGTCCGGACAAGCCAAGCGCGCAGAGCTTTACCGCGAGGAGGCAGAGGTGCTGAGGGAGCGGGCGGGCCGCCTTCCACGCCTGCAGGAAGAGCTGCGGCGCTGTCGCGAGAGGCTTCACGCTGCAGAGGTCTTCAAGGGCCAGCTGGAGGTGAGGTGGGGGCGGGGCTGGAGGCGGAGTATTTTGGTGGGCGTGGTCTGGAGGCGGGGCTTACAGGAGGGGTCTGGCCAAGAGAAGAGTAGGTCTAGTGTTCCTTGCTTGGGAGACCGTGATAGCAGGGTGAAGCGGGTGAGGATACAGCAGGTGGAGTCTAGGACAAGCTCTTCAGGATGGGCGGATGGAAGGGAGAAGAGGAGGAAACTGTGGAAGGGAAGGTCTTGAAGAGAGGGATGGGGCCTCGGGTAGAATAGGGAAATCGGCAGTGAGATTCCACTAAGAAGTGGGTACCAATGAGTGTGGTCTAGAGGGATATGGCCTTGGAAGGCTTCTCCTTGGGGTACCTGGAGAGACCTTGGAGAGAACTGCAGCTGGAGGGAAGAGGTAGGGAAAGCGGAAGAGTCTGAAGCTGTCCCAGGGGAAGGAATCTGGAACCGCCAGGCTCTGACGAGCATAAAGGTTGCATCTCACCAAGGATCTTCCTGGATTTTCCACCAGGAGGAGCGGGTGCTTTCTGAGGCCCTGGAGGCCTCGAAGGTCCTGCTGGAGGAACAGCTGGAGGTTGCCCGAGAACGCTCAGCCAGGCTGCATGAGACCCAGAGGGAGAACCTCCTGCTGCGAACGCGGCTGGGCGAGGCCCATGCGGTGAGCTAGGTTGACCTGTCCATTAGTTGTCCCTCATTGACCTGACCTTGTTGATCATTGTCCCTGCTCCCCCATGACTCCGATGATGCCCAAGGTTTCTCTAAGTGATTCCTGTAGCATATTGGGACATTCAGACTTGCACATTTGGGTCAGATGAACAAGGTACTGACCTATTTTCCACACCCCAGGACCTGGACTCTCTGCGGCATCAGTTGGAGCAGCTGGTGGAAGAGAATGTGGAGCTGGAGCTGGAACTTCAGAGGAGCCTGGAGCCACCCCCAGGATCCCCTGGGGAGGGTGAGTCGGGCCTAGGGTAAGGGCAAGGATCTGGGGGTGAAGGCAGACTCTCTGAGTGGGGAGGACTTGTTTTCGAGCCCTTGCTAGGTCTCTGAGAGGTGTTGGGTGGGAGTCATGGAGGGCAGACCGAGTTTTGACTTGGTCTTGTCTCCAGCCTCCCTACCCGGAGCACCCTCACTGCAAGACGAGGTGAGGGAAGCAGAGGCTGGGCGGCTAAGGACAGTGGAACGGGAGAATCGGGAGCTTCGGGGCCAACTACAGATGCTTCGGGCACAGCTTGGCAGCCAGGTAGGTCCCTCCAGTATCCTTATTCTCACTGCTTCCCACCCACATTCCTTCTAACACCGCCCCCCGCCCCCCCATTGTCTCTCTCATATGTTTTTAGCACCCTCTGCTGGACGAGCAGAGCAAGGACTCCATGCTGCCTGTGCCTAATGGGGCTCCAGCAACTCCCCTGGCCCTCGATCACAGCCCCCAAAGCCTGGCTTGTCAGATAGGAGGTGAAGGCTCTGAATCTTTGGACCTGTCTTCCCCGGCATCACACTTTGACATCACAAGGTCATCGGAGTGTCGCCAGGCACCTGATTCACACCCAGAGTTGGAGAGTCCTTTCCAGATATCTCAGGATCTCCAGACCTCAGACCAAACTCCCCAAGAATCAGACCATACTGTGGAGAAACATCAGTCCCTGGAGAAGTCCGATCATAGACTCTCTCTCCAGAGCCCCATTGTCTGGGACCCACCACAGCGTCCAGAGATCAGAATTGAAGTGCAGGAGTTGCTAGGAGAGACTGGAGGCAGAGAGGCTCTCCAAGGGGAGTCGGTACCCGAGGCCCAGGCCCTGAAACAGGAGAGCCCCGAATGTAGGCCCATATCTGCTGAGTTCATTCTGGAGCCACGGAAGGATCAAAAGACCCTGGATCAGGAACTAGAAATGTCCAAGCAACAAACAGAGACAGGAGGGCATGAACAGAAGCCCAAGGGGTTGGTCAGTAAACTGGTCCCTCAGAAACCACAGCAGACATCAGAAGGGGCATCTGATCTCTGGTCCAGGGAGGAGTCAATCTCAGGAGAGACTCTGGCCAGTGCTATCCAAGAGGAGCAGGCCCTCAGAGATGAGGTAGCACAACTAAAGAGAGCTGTTGTAGGCCTTGAGGCTAAACTGCAAGCCCAAGCCCAAAGACTGGAGGCCCGAAGTGCAGAGGCTGTCTGCCTCTCTGAGGAGCTGGCCCAAGCTCGCAGAACAGAGGCCGAGGCCCAACAGGAGGCAGAGGCCCGGGCCCGGGAGCAGGCCCGTCTGCGTGAAGCAGTAGATACAGCTAACCTGGAGCTGGAGGCTGCATCTCGTGAGAGGGAGGCCCTGGCAGAGGCACTAGCAGCAGCAGGTCGGGAGCGAAGGCAGTGGGAACGCGAGGGGCCCAGGCTGCGAGCTCAAGTTGAGACTGCTGAGCAGCAGGTGCAGGTTCTGGAGAGCCAGGTCCACCATCATCTGGAGGAAGCTGAGAGGGAGCGTCTGGAGAAGCAAGCTCTTAGGGAGGTATGTGGGGTAGAGCAGTGGGTTGGGAAATGAGGACCTGGGACAGTTGCTGGGTTGTGTGGTGCAGGTTCCTTCACTGCACTGAGATGGGACAGAAGGTAGAAAATCCAGCCCACTCTTGCTGATAGCCAGTCCTTGATGGGGTTGGCTACAGGAGAGAATCACACTGCCAATTCTGTGGTCTATCCTGCACTACTTGTGGTAGCCTTTATCTCTTTGCCCTGGCCCCTTGTTCCTGTATAAAACAGATACTGTGCCTTACAGCACTCATAATCTGTTGGCAGACCAGGATAATTGTGGAAATTGCCTGACTCATACCTGGCCAAAGCCTACTGTAAGTGACCAAACAGTAGTTCTCCAGGTGACGAGCACTAAAGAAGCCCCATGTATTTAATGCAGACCCAGCCCAGAGACTGTGCCTGCCACTACCAAAGCCTTGTAGACTGCTTGGGGCCCAAGCTGCCCAACCCCAGCACTCCCCCAAAGTGTCTGCCAAACCCTGGGCCTGGCCCTGCTCGGTCAGTCCCTCTGCAAGCCGTGTTCTCTCCCTGACTCCCAAGTGCCTTTGCACCCTAGGGCCCCTAAGTGCCTGCCCCCCTCCAGAGTATTAATGCTCTAAGAATATTATTAACGCTGCCGTACCTCAGTTTGAACCTGCCAGGGCCCCAGCTGCTCCAGCCTGCCAGGAGCTGCCAGCCAGTCCCCACGGCCACAGCTCGACTCCTCCCTTTTTGATACTATATTCCCTACCCAGCTACCTATGGAGCTTGAGGGTTATAAACCCAAACAGGTCATGCTCCAATAAAAGTGATTCTATTAAAAAAGATAGTTCTCCAGCAGCCTGGGATGGAGTCTGTTCTTGTGTGGCATACACAGAGCCCCAGCTCCATATAAACTAGACATAAGCTTTTCATCCCAGCACTCAGGATGTGGAGGCAAGAGGACTAGAAGTTCAAGGCCATTGTTTAGTTTGCTTTTCTATTGGAACTCAGAGCAGGAACCTGGAGACAGGAACTGAAGGAAGCAGAGGCCATGGAAGGGCTCTGCGTACTGGCTCCTCTCCATAGCTTACTCTCCTTGCTTTTTGTTTGTTTGTTTTTGTTTACAATGCAGGATAACCTGTCCAGGGATGGTACAACTCACAGTGGGCTGGGTTTCCTGCATTAATCGTTAACCAACAAAATGCCCCACAGACTTGCCTATAGACAGTTTGATGGAGGCAACTTTCCCAGTTTCCTGTTCCCAGACGACTGCTTCTGTCAAGTTGACAGCACAGAGATCCTTGACTGTATAATGAACTGGAGGCTATCCTGGGCTATGTGAAACTCTGCCTAGAGAGGAAACAAAAACAAAACATTCCGTAAAGATGAAGTGTGCCGGGCATGGTGGCACACTCCTTTAATCCCAGCACTTGGGAGGCAGAGGCAGGCGGATTTCTGTGAGTTCAAGGCCAGCCTGGTCTACAAAGTGAGTTCTAGGACACCCAGGGCTGCACAGAGAAACCCTGTCTCGAAAAGGGATAATAATAATAATAATAATAATAGGTAGGAAGTGCCTGTCTGGGTATGAGAGGCCTCTGGGGAAAATGACCAGGATTCTACTTGATATTGAAAGATTAAGACCTTTGATGAGAGAGGTGACAAGGACTCTCAGTCATTGGAGATGATGGGGACCCAGAAGAAGTCATGGCAGCTGCCAGCTTTGAAGGCATTGCTACTCTGTCCTCTGGCATGGGGAGCCTCAGGTGTGGGCAAACCCATGTGTGGCTGAGTTGGATGAGGGTCACCTTGATGAAAGGGGAACCTGTACCTATCAGGGGCAGTGGCAGTGGTGACTCTTACAGGTAGGGCTGGCAGGGGCATAGGGTCAGTGATGGAGGGAGAGAATGTCTAGAAATGCTTGTGCTTATTTATTCATTCACATGCTTTGCTAGGTCAGCTAAGGCTCTGTACCATGCTTGGGTACAGTGGTGACCAGGTAGGGGGTAGCCCGTATACACAGGTGTGGAGATGACTGGACAGTGCAGGGAGCCATGGTCCAGGCTGGACACATCAGAGAAGGCTTTCAGGAGGAGGTGGAGAGGAGCAGATCCAGGTTGTGAGTTGGAGAAGTCAGGAGCGGTGATCCTGAGCAGGCAGGTTCCTGTTGGGCAGGGTGAAAGCTTCCTTCTACGCTGAGGGAGAGGTTGGGATTTTTTTGTGAGTGAATGGTATCACTGGAGGCTGGAGATGAGCAAAATGGTCAGTCCACACAGGGAGACAAAGCCAGGGACAGTGCAAAGCAATGACAATGGCTAGAGCAGAGCTGTGGGTACCAAGGCTGGGAGCTGGTACTCCAGCGTGAGCAGTCTCCAGTTCCCTCCCAGGGCACAGACTGGAAGAACGCCTCGCATAGGCTCCTCCCAGTGGTGAGGATGGAGAACAGGAGTGGAGGCTGGTAGACACTCGTTACACACAGGGTAGCTATAGGGGAAGAGATGTAGGGAATTCGAGACCAACGAGCCAGTGATGAGAGAGGGTCTCTCTGGGGTCCATACTGTGGTGTGGGATCTAGAGATCTGCCAGGAAAGAACTGTATGCTGTCTCAGACCCTCCTGACTGTCAGCTGTGTGGCTTGGAGCAAGTTACTTCTGAGTGTCCGTTTCCTCCTCTGTAAACTGGAAACAAACTTGTGCCTGCCCCTCCTGTGGTGGTTCATGCCTGCAGTCCTGCCCTTGGTAGGCTGAGGCAGGAGGATTGAGAGTTAGAGGCCATCCTGAGCTATCCAGGCTCAAGAGAGGGCTGGATGTGCACACTCCTCTAATCCCAGAACTTGAGGGCAGAGACAGGTGGATCTCTTTGAGTCTGAGCTTAGCCTGGTTTACAGTGACAGGAATATATAGCAAGACACTGTCTCAGAAATAATAAATAAATAAATAACCAAGGAGGGGAAAAAAGAATGTAAGAAGGAGAGAGAGAGAGAGAGAGAGAGAGAGAGAGAGAGAGAGAGAGAAACTAAAACCTGTTCCTATCTGATAGAATCTCATAAAACAATGTGTGGTAGGGAAACCTGGTTCTCCACTACACTTTTGGTTTGCTTTCTGGGGAGAGGGACTGGTGGTAGGCCAGCAGTGAAGGTAAGGGTGGGCCTAGAAGAACTCTGAGGACTTAGAGGGTGGGAGAGGCTGGGGGTAGGGAGAATTGGAATGATTTCCTGACTGTAACAGTTCCGGGCACTACCTGGATGTGGCATTGAAGGAGCCGCCTAGCAGAGCGGAGATGTGATCCTGAGGCTTTTTAGTGGGCACAGAGGCCTCCTAGGCTGCGTGGAGGGGCACTTGCTAGGGCTATGGCCTGCACAGGGAAGGAACAGGGCCGCAGGTCTCCACTAGCAACTGCACTATGGTTCTCATATCTCTAGCAGCATTAAGGCCCTAGTGGCCAGCTGGGCAGCAGAGCCTTATGGGAATTGTAGTTCTTTTCCTCCTCCTCTTCCTCCTCTTCCTCTTCTTTCTCCTCCTCTTCCTCCTTGTCGTCATCTTCCTCCTCCTTTTTTTTTTTTTTTTTGAGACAAGAGTTTTACTGTGTAGCCCTGTCTATCCGGGAACTTGTTCTGTAGACCAGGTTGGCCTCAAACCTGTCTCTGTCTCCCGAGTGTTGGGATTGAAATTATTGTGCCACCACCGCCAGCTCAGTTTTAGTTTTTAACCAGAGGCTGTGCCCACATCTGTTAGGAACTGCAGTGCCCATGGCAAGCTGTGGAGGGTTGTCACTGAGGATGATGGCTCAACAGTCTTAGTGTTTGGAGGCAGGATGTGGCTGGTGATTGGGCAGTGTCATCTTTGTGTAGCTTTATCTTTCCAGGGTCCCCAGGAGTCAGAATGGTTTGGCCTCCCTCCCCTTGCGTGCAGCTCACAGGTCAGACTTGGCCTTCCACCCCTACCCTGGAATGGTGTGGGCCAACTGCCAGCTGCCATAGTCTCTGACCAACCTCTGCAGCCCTGCTCTGTGGTTAGGCCTGGGATCCCTGCGTTCCTGATCTGATAGCTCCTGGTAGCCACCCCTCTGTGGTGCTCTGCAGACCTACCTCCACTGAGCCCCTGTACATGGCTGGAAAAGCAACTGGCAGGGCTCGTCACCATCATGGGTACATTCGAAATCATGGGCTCAAAGAGGTGAAGCCATTTGCTTAGTGTGCATCTTGACCCCTCACTGAAGTGTTGCCCTCACCCCCTACCAGGCTTAGGTCCCCACTCCTTTCATAGCCATCCTACAAAGCCGCTGGCACTCCACCTCCAGATCTTTTAGAGAAGGTCTCATATTGAGCCTAGGCCTCCCTTTGTAGCCCTGGCTGGCCTTAACTTTGCAACCATCTTCCAATCTTAGCTTCTTGAGTGCTGGTTTTACAGATGTGAACCATGTATTCCAGATGGGAACACAGAGACATTTGCCAGGGTAACAGAACAAGGCAGAGAGCAAGATAACCCCTTCTTGGGCCTGTCTCTAGCTTTCCTCTATTTCTGGGGAGGAGGGGTGGTCCCCATCTTCAACCCCACCTTCTGAGCCTGCTCTGCCTGCCCATAGGAGCTAGAGAAGGCTGTGTTACGGGGCCAGGAATTGGGGGACCGACTAGAGCATCTGCAGCAAGAGCTGGAACAGGCAGCCTTAGAGCGCCAGAAGTTCCTTCAAGAACAGGAGAGCCAGCACCAGAGGTGGGCACAGTGGCTGGGGGCAGGGAGGGACAGGGAAGGAAGGGCTGGGTGTTAAGGTTTCTCCTGGTAGGTACCAGCATCTGGAGCAGCGTCTGGAAGCTGAACTGCAGGCAGCATCTACCAGTAAGGAGGAGGCATTGATGGAGCTCAAGGCCAGAGCCCTGCAGCTGGAGGAGGAGCTGTTTCAGGTAAAGCTGTCCTGGGGACTGAGGTGCTGGCCCCTCACCCCAGCCTGGGAATAGGCAACCAGGGCTGTCAGGGTTCAGGTCTTACCTCTGGATTGGTGGAGCTGCTCACCTCCTACCCCAGTGAGACTGCTTCCTCTATTCCTTAAGTGGATGGAACCTCTCCTTGGGGTGACTGCTCTCTGCCTTTTGGGTTGGGCTCCAACACTTCCCCATGTGTGTGAGGCACCTGTGATCTGTGTCCCTGAACCCTGTCCCTGCAGCTGCGCCAGTACCCTGTGGACCTGGCAGTTGAGGCACGACCTGAGCCTCGGACTATGGAGACCCAGAATGGACGGCTCATCGAGGTGGAGCGAAATGTGAGTCACAGGATGTGAGGTGTCCAGGGGATGGCAGGACGAGCCTCTTAGCCACTGACAATCTCCTTTCCTGGCAGAATGCCACACTGGTGGCTGAGAAGGCAGCTCTGCAGGGGCAGCTGCAGCACCTGGAGGGGCAGCTGGGGAACCTGCAGGGACGGGCACAGGAGCTCCTGCTACAGAGTCAGCGGGCACAGGAGCACAGCAGTCGCCTGCAGGTGAGTGGCAGCCTGGGCGCTTGTCCCCTGCCCATTAGTGTCATTTTATGCCCTTTCCCCTATTTGAGCCAACAGCATCATCTGATTTCACAGTGCTTTTTCTCTGACCTCGGCCATCACAGGCTGTGCCTTCTCCCTATCCTTGCCTTCAGAATCCACATCTGCACCCACTCTCGTTCCCCAACATCCTAGCCTCTCAGGCTTCTTTTCCATATTAGCCATTAGTCCTCACCCCCTTCCCTGTCCCCTCCCATGTGTCCCATTCCTGTTTTGGGCCCCTTGCATGGCCTCACCACCATGATACCTCTACTGCTTTTAACCTCTTGCCTGTTCTTCAGCTGTACCTCGGCTTCCTCCATAGCAGTTCCTGGTCTCTGCCCCTATGATCTCAGGCAATGCCCCACATTCCTTGTGGGCCGGGTGCCCCAATGTGATGGTCCTCCCCACCTGTCTCACCCTAGGCTGAAAAATCAATGATGGAGATGCAGGGTCAGGAGCTGCACAGGAAGCTGGGGGTGCTGGAAGAGGAGGTGCGGGCAGCAAAACAGGCCCAGGAGGAGACTCGTGGGCAGCAGCAGGCTCTGCTTCGGGACCATGAGGCCTTGGTGCAGCTGCAGCGAAGGCAAGAGACAGAGCTGGAGGGACTGTTGGTGCGGCACCGAGATCTCAAGGCCAATATGCGAGCATTGGAGCTGGCCCACCGTGAGCTTCAGGGCCGGTGAGTCTCCCCAACTTCTCTCCCTGGCATGCTTACGTGCCTGTTTTCCTCAGCAGGTCTGACCCAAGGGGGTAATCAGTACTCTGAGTATCTATCCTGCTGCTCCTCTCTTGGGGGCCTGGGGTCCCCAGCTTTGGGGCTATGAATGATGGCACCTTGCATGGTGTTCTGCTTTGGGGCTTTGCTGGGGTGTGGTGCTTATGCTTAGGAGGTGTCAGACTTTCAGATCCCCACAATGCAGTGCCTACTCGCTAAGGCTGCAGCCCCTGCAGTCCTTTGGGACCCTTATTCATACAGGCATGAGCAGTTGCAGGCCCAGCGGGCTAGTGTAGAAACACAAGAGGTGGCCCTACTGGCAGAGCGTGAGCGCCTGATGCAGGACGGACATAGACAGCGCGGCCTGGAGGAGGAGCTTCGGAGACTTCAGAATGAACACGAGAGGTACTAGCCCTGGTGCAGCCCTGCCCTTCAATCCTAGGTCAGCATTCCCGCATATGAAGTGGGTTGGGGTGGGTTAGTCACTGCCCCTGCATGTCCTGCTTCTCCTCCTTTCTGTGGGTGTGACCTTCCTGGCTCTTGGGAGAGCAGTTGTCTTTGCCTCCAAAGAGCTCAGATGCTACTGGCTGAGGTATCTCGGGAGCGAGGGGAGCTCCAGGGTGAACGCGGGGAGCTGCGGAGCCGCCTGGCGAGGCTGGAGCTGGAGCGAGCACAACTTGAGATCCAGAGCCAGCGGCTGCGTGAGTCCAACCAGCAGTTGGACCTGAGCGCCTGTCGGCTGGCCACACAGTGTGAGGTGTGGCACAGTGTTGGGGGCGGTCTGAGGCAGCCAAGGTAGGCAAGCCAAGCTAGACAGTCTCGAGCAGGGTATTCATCCGGCCCTTGCTGCCTCCCGCAGCTTCTGACCCAGCTTCGCAGCGCGCAGGAAGAGGAGAACAGGCAGTTGTTAGCTGAGGTACAGGCCTTGAGCCGGGAGAACAGAGAGCTACTGGAACGCAGTCTGGAGAGTCGTGACCATCTGCATCGAGAGCAGCGAGAGTACCTGTGAGCACGCTCAGGGACAGGTCCCTTAGGGAGCCCCACTTCCCCCCACCTCCCACCCTTCCCATCCACCCCCACTCCCCTGTTCTCCCACCTTTATCACGCCCCCAAGTCCAAGAGAAAAGTCCCATAGAGTAGTCTTATATGCAATGTGGAGGCCCCCCAGTTACAGCTGCTTCCACCAGAGCTTCGCCAGGATTTCTGTGAATCCATTCTCTCCTCTTCCTACCAGGGACCAGCTTAATGCCTTGCGCCGTGAGAAGCAGAAGCTGGTGGAGAAAATCATGGACCAGTACCGTGTGCTGGAACCTGGGCCCCTACCCCGTACCAAGTGAGGCCCCACCTTCCGGAACTGGGATCCTGCTAACCTTTGCCCTGTCCTACCCTCTGACCCCTAGTTCCCCAAAAGCCAGGCTGGGGTGCAGGTCTTAGTAAGGGTTTGCCTGACCCTTTTTATTCCCTGATACGATTCTCCTCTCCCTCCCTTCTTCCTTATCCCTTCTTATGCCCTCTTGCCCCCAGGAAGGGCAGCTGGCTGGCAGACAAGGTGAAGAGGCTGATTCGGCCCCGGCGGGAGGGGGCCCTCCATGGGGGGCCACGCCTGGGGGCCGATGGGGCTGGCAGCACGGAAAGCTTGGGGGGCCCCCTGGAGACGGAGCTCCCTGAGGGCAGGGAGGCAGATGGGACAGGTGGGTCTGAGGGTCTGGTGACCAGGATGTCCCTATCCCATGTCTCCCACCTTTGGCATCTGCTACACTGTCTGGCTTGCACATGCGCCTCCCTGCCACCTGCCTCCTGCTGCGTTGATGCTGTTGGCTGCTCTCTGCTCCAGGACTACAGAATCCCCTGCCTGGGCTCCTCCTTTCTGCCTGTATTGCCACCTCCCCATTTCTACACAACCCATAGTCAGGCCTAAGACCTCAGAGCAGCAGGGCACATTAGGGAAAAAGATTATTTATCCTTGATGGTGGTACAGAAGGAAACTAAGGACCAGAGAGAATGAGGTGCCTTGCCCAAGGCTCCACAGTGAGCTTTTGTGAGCCAGCAGCACGTGGGCCAGGCTCAGCCAAGTCTCTTCCCTCCTATGCTCTGTTCCTCTGTCTACCCTGTGTAACCTCACCCACTGGCTCTCTGCTTGCCTGGTCCCTTCCTGTACTTTGGTGACCCTCCTCCCCCATGCATGTGCCTCTCACAGGGTCCTCATCACCAGCACCCATGCGCCGTGCCCAGAGCTCTCTCTGCTTGGGAGATGAGACCCTGGCAGGTGGGCAGCGGCAGAGACTCAGCTCCCGGTTCCCTGAGGGGCGAAGCTCTGCATCATTTAGTCCAGGGGACACCCCAAGGCAGAGGTTCAGACAGCGAAGACCAGGCCCCCTGGGGGCACCCAGTGCCCACAGCAAAGGTGAGACATAGTCCCCGAATATAACTCCCCATTATCCACTGAACTCAGCATTTCAGAGAGATGTATTCCTCTTAGTCTCTGTGTTCCTGTGTGCCTTGCCCACCACTGCCTGGCACATGCCCCAGTGGCTGCCTTTTGATCCCTAGGATCTGGTGTGGAATGGGATGGCTCCATTAAGACCCTCTCAGAACATGAAGCAGATGACACTCGAGAGGGTGAGTGGGTGTGTGTGTGTGTGCCCCATCTGGGGTCTCCAACAAGTCTCTTTTACCAGTTCTCTCTTCTGATGAGGAAGGATTCTTTACCAAACACCAGCTGGTATGCTCCTGGGGATATGGCAGAGAACATTCTGGTGTAGGGAGGCAGACAGCAAACACTGCCTGAAAATAATCACTGTCTACAACAGCCAGGCCTGACAGCAATACAGTTTGAACAGGGCATGAGTGGGACATGTCAGTCATCCCAGCACCTGGGAGGCTGAGATAGGAGGATTACAAATTCAAGACCAGCCTAGATTCCATGGCAAGACCCTGTCTTAAGGGGGGTGGGGAAGGAAAAACAATGTGAGCTATGTGTGTATTCTTTTTCCTTTTTAGTAATCCTGTCAGAAACATAAAAGAGAGATAGGTACAATGATTTTAATGACATGACTCATTTAACTCTGCCTAAACGATTATTGTTTTCTATATGTTTACAGTGCAAAGAATTACAAATGAGATTTTCTTTTTAAATTTATTTTTTTGAGGTGGAGAGTCTCACTGTGCAGTCTGGTTGACTTAGAACTTACTATGTAGACCAGGCTAGCCTCAAATTAACAAAGATCTTCCTGTCTCTGCCTCACGAATGCTGGGATTAAAGGCACGATCCACATTCTGAGTCCTGGGATTGGAGCTGTGCCTGACTTCCTTCCTTCCTTCCTTCCTTCCTTCCTTCCTTCCTTCCTTCCCTCCCTTCTCCTCCTCCTCCTCCTTCTTCTTCCTCTCTCTCTCTCTCTCTCTCTCTCTCTTTCTTTTTGAGACAGGATCTTATTATATAGGCTATGATGGCCTAGCTCATGGTATAGCCCAGCCTGGGCTATTTGTGGCACTCCTCCTGCCTCAACTTTCTTAGTTCTGGGAGAATAGTTGTGTGCCACCACACCCATTATTTTTTCATACTACGTTTTTAAAATCTAGCAAGCATTTCACACACAAGCATATAGCAGTTTGGGCTAGCAGAGGCTCTCCCCAGCCTGATGGGAGGCTGTAATGCTGGGGAAGAAGTGTGTGTGTGTGTGTGTGTGTGTGTGTGTGTGTGTGTGTGTCAGAGGCTACACTGGGATTTCAGTGAGGGCACTGTTTGGGAACAGGTTTCAGAGAGGAGCTGAAGTTTAGGGACAACTTAGGGGCAGGCTAGAACAGGGAGGTGGGGGGAGAGCAAGTAGACAGAAGATTCCGGGTCCCATGGGCTGCCTTGACTGCTGACCATCTTCCTGGGAGGAAGGAAGCCTGATCCCAGTCTTTCTTTCCAGTCCTCCTGGAGCAGAAACCGGAGAAACAATTCCTCACCCCTTCCCTCAGCCAGTGATGCTGTGGGGACAGAAGGCTTAGGCCTGCAGTCTTCTCCCCATTGTAGGATTAGAGGGGCTCCCAGGCAGCCCAAGAGCCGGGCCACCCGGGGACCTCAAGAAGACTCCTTGGACAAAAAGGCCTGGGCGCTCAGGTCCCCCATAGCCTATACTGGGCCTCTGAGAAGGAGCTGGGACAAGGCTGTGGACAGGGGATATGACTGGTCCAAACGGGTAGCTCCTGACCATGGCGCTTGCTCTGAAGCGCAGCCATCACTGAGGAGGCGATCTCTGGGAGATTCCCCAGCTGAAGACGGCTGGCTAGAGTGGGCAAGAGAGCCCTCTGCCAGGTCTAGATGGGGAACTATGGCCCATTCCCTGGGGACAGGCTGGGCTGATATCTGAGCATTGCCTGGGACACAAGGGAGAGAAGAATAAATCTGTAACCCCTTGAATCTGGGTTCTGTGTCTGCTGGCTGCTCGTGGGAGATTGGAGGTGCTGGGGACTTCCATCGATGTGGGCTTCTGTAGCCAGGGAGCCATGCCTGGACCAGGTAGCAAAAGGAATTATAGTGTGGCCATTTGGTCTTGTGAAAACCTGGATGTGCTGGCCAGGTAAGCGCTAACGGGGACAGGGCCTGGGGAGGCATTTAACACTGGACTGGGATCTGGGATGTGAGACATAGTGAACTTAGTTGGCCTGACCCTATTCCTCAGGGCACCATGTCTCCCAACCTCCGCATCTTCCCCCACCCCTGCCCCTTTGAGGTTGAGCCCTGCCTCAGGGAGCTCCCAGTCTGGATGCTGTCAGAGGTGCTATGTCACATCTCTGAGCTGGGCCCCAGAGTGATGATGGGGAAGGGGAACTGATATAGCTTATAGCTATAGATGTTGATTTGGCACCCAGGAAGAGGAAACTTAACTGAGAAATAGCCGTCATCTGATTGGCATACGGGCACGTCTGTGGATGCATTCTCTTGATTACTAACCGATGTGGGAGGGCTCAGTCCACTGTGATGTTACATCCCTAGGCAGGTGATCCTGGGCTGTATAAAAAAGCTAGCAGACAGGCTGGAGAGATGGCTCAATAGTTAAAAGCACCCACTGCTCTTCTGGAAGGCCCGGGTTCAGTTCTTAGCACCCACATTTGGCAGCTCACAGCTGTCTGTAACCCCAACTCTAGGGAATGCCTCTGGCTTCCATGAGCACCACCTAAAAATAATAAAAATCTTAAAAAAAAAAAAAAGCTAACTGAGCAAGCCCTAAAGGAAGCAAGCCAGCAAGCAGCGTCCCTGCACCATATCTGCTTTAGTCTCTGTTGTGACAATTCTGTAAATTTGGTTTCTCTGAAAAACACACAAATATTATGGGAATGTTTTTTAGTTTTAATCCCAGGTGAGGGATATGGGGCAGATAGTTCCTGAGACTGTGAAGTTTGGAATTCTGGGGACTTGTCAGAGGGTATATAAATGCTAGGGCCCTGGAGAGGCTGTGTGGGTTGGACACAGTTAAGTATTGTGCACAAAGAAGAAACAACAACAAGAAATTAGATATCCTGACAGTGAAGATCAAACTTGCCCCAAGGAACTAGACACCCCTAGTCAGCAGGAAGTAGTCCAACAATAACGTTGTCCCCTTTCTGACCCTAACTTTATTCAAGGGTCTCTTTCTTTCCCTTCCTATCCCTTTTTCTCTCTTAACTTGTATCGGGGTTGAAAGGGTAGGAGAAAAGGGGTGGAGAAGGGTGGAAAAAAAGAACCCACAAAATAACAAAAGACAGCTACAAGTTCCTACTTTCATGTCCCTGCCTTGGCTGGGCTTGCAGGAGGACTGTAACCTGTAAGCCAGAGAAAACCTGTTTCCCCCAAGTTACTTTTTGCCAGAGCGTTTTTGTTTTTGAAATCACAGCCACAGAGAAGCAATCTAATATAGACGGTGGTACCTGGAATGTGGATCTTGCTGCGATGACCTGACCATGTGGCTTTTATGCCCCTGAGTGCTCAGACCTTAAGGCACTGTTGTGCGGACTTAGGTCACAGTGAGAGCAATGCAGACAGCGGTGGCCTGGCTTGTGAGGTTTCAGTTTGTCAGGGTTGCTCATGGGATATATTTGAATTAAGAATCAGTAGAAGCAATCTGGGCTGTGGTGGTGCACACCTTTGATTCCAGCACTCCGGAGGCAGAGACAGGCGGATCTCTGAGTTTGAGGCCAGCCTGGCCTATGGAGCGAATTCCAGGATAGCCAGGGCCACACAGAGAAACCCCATCTCAAGAAACCAGGAGGAGAAATAAAAATCAGTGAAACCTTTGATTTACTGGGACAATGGATGTTTGTTAGCTAGTGCTGAAAAATCAGCTGCTACTAATAAGAAACCAGCGTTGCTGATGCAGTCTTCTGGGAAGTGTTTCTCAGGGTCACCACACAGAAGCTGTGGCCTAGTGGGGGCCATGGCTGCATCTTAAGCTGTCAACAGAACTTGGCCAACAATGTGTTAGAGGTACCATGTGACAGGGTTAGAGTCCCTGAAGGGAGGCCAGGAGGTCTCTGATGAAGGTGTAGTCTCAGTTGCAGTGGAGACCTCAGAATATGGGAGATGCCAGGACTGTGAGACAAATTGCCAGGACAGCAGCAGTTGAGGAAAGAAGCTGACTCAAGCCTTCAAGACAAGCTGTGTGTTCTGTGGATGGAGGCCAGCAGATCAGAGCTGCTTCAGCGACTTGAGGCCAGAAGAGCATGCGTGAGTCCCACATGCTGGGTACTGACTGCTATCACTACTCAATGTTGAGTTTTGCTTGATCTGACTGTGTCTGTGTCCTGGTTCTTCCCTTTTGAAAGTATGTCAGGGACTGGAGAGATGGCTCAGCAGTTAAGAGCACTGACTGATCTTCTAGAGGTCCTGAGTTCAATTCCCAGCAACCATATGGTGGCTCACAACCATCTGTAATGAGATCTGATGCCCTCTTCTGTGTGTCTGAAGACAGCTACAGTGTACTCATAAATAAAATAAATAAATAAATCTTTTTTTGTTTTGTTTGTTTTGTTTGTTTGTTTGTTTGTTTTGGTTTTTTTGAGACAGGGTTTCTCTGTATAGCTCTGGCTGTCCTGGAACTCACTCTGTAGACCAGGCTGGCCTTGAACTCAGAAATCTGTCTGCCTCTGCCTCCCAAGTGCTGGGACTAAAGGCATGTGCTACCTTTTTAAATATTTCAATATCAACATGAGATTTTTAAGGACAAATAAGAAAGGAAAGGTTATGCTTTAACAGAGACAAGTTGACAAAGGGTAAAATGTCATAGTTCTTTGGTCAAACTAGACACCGAGGAAGAGGGAACCTCAGCTGAGAGGTTGCTTCCATCAAATTGGATGGGGCATATTTGAAAAGGCATTTTTTTTTTATTGCTATTGATTATAGGAAGGCCTAAGTCACTGTGAGTGGTACACCCCTAGGGAGATGGGCTTGGGTTATGTAATAAAGCTAGCTGAGCGAGTTAAGGGCTTCGAGTCAGTAAGCAGTGCTCCCCATAAGCAGTGCTCCTCCATGGTCTGCTTCAGTTCTGATCTCCAGGTTCCAGCCTTGAGTCCCTACCTTGACTTCTCTCAGTTATGAACTGTAACCTGTAAACCAAGTAACTGCCCCTCCTCAATCCCCCTTCCCCAAGCTGCTTTCAGTTAGAATGTTTTATCACAGCAACAAAGAAGCAAACTAATACAGGGACAATTAGGCCGGGTGGCAGGATGTGAGTCAGGGCACCTGAGGCTGCCTGAGGGAGGGTGGGGCTCCCTGGGAAAGGTGGAGTGGGGTCCTTGAGCAATCAGCCCTGCAGGCTCCCTCTTTAATTCTTTTTGAAATTACATTTATTTTACATTATGCCATATGTTTGCATTGTATGTAGGTTGCAGGCATTTAGATCTAAGGGCAGCTTTTGGAAGTCGGTTCTTTCTTTCTACCATGTGGAAGGGAACCAGGCATCCAACTCAGATGGTCTCCTTTGGGACAAAAGTAACTTACCCATGTAAAGTGGCTTCGTATTTCTGAAGTGTACTCTCAAGATGCCCATTGCCGGCCCAGCATCAAGAGCCTAGGGCTCCTATGTCCAGGAAATATAAAGATCTCCACGGTATTTGCTGAGCCTCACGAGTGTAACAAGTGGTCCTAAAGAAGAAGGTGGGCTGTGATTTGTGTCAATTGGCTAAGAGGAACAGAAGGGGCAAGGCTGCCACGTGGGAGAGAGGGCTTCATAAGCCCGGGTGGGCAGCCCTCCTCAAATCCTGGGACACAGACCTCTAGTGTCCTCCATATCCTGCTGGACAGACACTTAGCTAGAAGGCTTACTCCAGCTGCAGCCACAGGTCATCCAGAGGCCCTGCAGGGCTCTCACTGGTCCCGGGCCCAGGAGACCCTGCTATGCTCTCAGGCTTCCCACCCGCAGCCCTGCTCCGTCACGTTCCAGCCGCCTGACTCAGGCCGCACGGGGCGGGGAGCCGGGAGGCGGTGCCGGCGCCCGCTCGGCCCCGGAGGCGGCACCAGGAAGCACCCGCCCCGGCCGGAGCCGCCATGTAACCGGCGCCGCCCGGAGCCCCAGCCGCGCGGGCCCCAGCGACCCGCCCGCCATGGGAGACGAGGATGAGGACGAGGGCTGTGCGGTGGAGCTGGAGATCACCGAAGGTGGGTGCCGGATCCCGAGGCGGCTGGCCCGGACGGGTGGTAAGAGCCAGCGACCCGCTGGACTCATTCGCCCCCCTGTGCCCGCAGCCAACCTGACTGGGCATGAAGAGAAGGTGAGCGTGGAGAACTTCGCGCTGCTCAAGGTGCTGGGCACGGGAGGTGAGAAACCGCGTACACTGGGCTAGTGCCCTGGCATGGTGCTTTGGGCCTTCTGCCCGCCCACTCGCCTGGACCTGGGCCTGGTTGCTGGGGAGGTCCCCCCACCCTTTCCCAGCATAGCTCCCCTTGTCCGCCCCGCCCTACCGTACCAGGGTTCCGTGCCCACTTGCAGGGCGTCCACGTTGACAGGACTCTTCTCTGCAAAGTCCTGTGCGTGCATGCCCCCTGCCGCGATTTCCTAGTCTCTCTGGCTTTTGACTCCCCCCCCCCCCAAGAGCTTTGCATAGTTTCTCCCCCTTCTTCCCTTGCGAGCCCCACTCTTGTATTTTGCAAATCCCCCAGTCCGGGTTTGCACATCCCTGCGCTGTCTGGGAGCGCGCCTCTGCCTCCGGTGCCAGCGTTTTCATCTTTTCTCAGCTCTTGATCATCTCAGGTTTGCACGTGCCCCGCCCCCTCCCCGCCCCGCAGGCCTTCTGGAGTTGCAAGCTCCCCAGGCTAGTTTGCACTGCATATTGCTTCTCAGGCTTAACCGAGCGCCGCTCACCTTTTCCTTAGAAGGCTCTGTCAGCCTTTTGCACCCCTCTTCCCACCAGTCTGCACCGCCCTCGCACTTGCAGCCCACCTTCCAACCGCTTGCTTGCTGCTCCCACAGCCTACGGGAAGGTGTTCCTGGTGCGGAAGGCGGGTGGGCACGATGCGGGCAAGCTCTATGCCATGAAGGTGCTACGCAAAGCGGCGTTGGTGCAGCGCGCCAAGACGCAGGAGCATACCCGCACCGAACGCTCGGTGCTGGAGCTGGTGCGCCAGGCACCCTTCCTGGTCACACTGCACTACGCCTTCCAGACGGATGCCAAGCTGCACCTCATCCTGGGTGAGGGCCTGTCATATCTCAGTTTTGGAGGGGGGACGGGAGTTAGGTTAGGCTACTTTGTGGGGGAACATCTCAACTTCTCCTGCACCCCCAGACTATGTGAGCGGTGGTGAGATGTTCACTCACCTCTACCAGCGCCAGTACTTCAAGGAGGCTGAGGTGCGAGTGTATGGGGGAGAGATTGTGCTGGCCCTGGAACATCTGCATAAGGTAAGAGAGGGCCCTGGCTTTTGACTGCTCTCTGGGGACTGCTCTGAACCTAATGAGGGGCTTCCTGTTTCAGGGGTGGCCTGGGCGGGGACCTTGAAACAACTGCTTGCCTTGGCCTCCGGGCATGAAACAGCACTACTTGGAAGGGTCTTCTGCTGACAACCTCCTGGAAGGGGTTTTCCTCTAACAGGAACTTAAGCTAACCTTCATTGGACTTCCTTAAGTGGTAACCTCAGACCTCAGTCCCCAGGCCTCTGAAATGGGGCTTTTTGTTCACACTCTTGGAGGTCTTGGGGACTGTGCAGACGACGTCTCACTTTATCCTTTGGTGGCCCTTCTTGATTCCCTTCTTATTTGTTTTTATTTTGTGTGTGTGTGTGGTGTGTGTGGTGTGTGTGTATGTGTGTGTAGTGTGTGTATGTGTGTTTGGGGTGTGTGTGGTGTGTGTATGTGTGTGTGGTGTGTGTATGTGTGTGTGTTTGGGGTGTGTGTCTGTGTGTGTGGTGTGTGTGATGTGTGTGGGGTGTGTGTGTGTGGTGTGTGTTTGGGGTGTGTTTGGAGTGTGTGTGTCTAGTGTGTGTGGTGTATGTGTGTGTGTGGTGTGTGTGTGTAGTGTGTAGATGCATATGTCCCAGAGCACATATGTGGGTCAGATTCTGTGACATTAATGATCTTCCACCCTTACATGGGTTCTGGGGATCAATCTCAGATTGTCAGCACTCTGTCTGCTGAGCCATCTCGGTGGCCCCTTGTTTAAACTTTTCCCTTAGCCGTTTCATGTAGCCCAAACTGGCTTTGAAATTCCTAAGTAGTCAAGAATGACCTTGAACTTCTGATCCTGCACCCCCTGTCTCTTTGAAACTGAAAGTACAGGCTTGTCCATCACACCCAGTTTTGTGGGATGCTGGGGCTCCAGCCCAGGGCCTCATGCTAGGCACTTTGCTAACCAATCCCACCCAGCCCCAGAACTCATGTTTTTCTCTTTTCTCTCTTTCTTCCTGTTCTTCTTCATTCATTTGTTTTGTTTTGAGGGTCTTACCCTGTAGCCCAGCTCTCCTGGTAATCGCTGACTAGCCTAGGCTGGCCTCCTGCCGTAGCCTCCTGTGTACCAGGATGGCAGGCGTGAGCTTACATGCCTGGATCCAGTGGCTTTTCTTATCTAATAACTAGCTCTGCCCTGGCTTCATCCTGCCCTGGAGATCACCCTGCAGGCTAAAGCTCTTCAGGGCATCTCTTTATCCTAAGTGGGGACCCGCAGGGCTGTAGGGTGTCTGTCAGGGTGGCACTCACCGTCCCATCTGCTCCTGCCAGCTGGGCATCATCTATCGGGACCTGAAGCTGGAGAACGTCTTACTTGACTCGGAAGGTCACATCGTCCTCACAGACTTTGGGCTGAGCAAGGAGTTCCTGACCGAGGAGGTGAGTGGACAGCAAGCTCGGCCCATGGTGCTCCCAGCCAGGCCTTTGACCTGCTCCCTCTGTATCAGAGTGGCCGGGTACCAAGGTTTCCACTGTTTTCCCAGCATCTTCTAAAGTTGAGCAAGTTCTGCTCTAAGCCTTTAGGGCCTTTGGGGTAGGGGTGAAGTTAAGGTATCCAAATGGGTCCTCTTGGCTTCTCAGAAAGAGCGGACCTTCTCCTTCTGTGGCACAATTGAGTACATGGCTCCTGAAATCATCCGAAGCAAGGCTGGACATGGCAAGGTGGGTTGTCAGGGTGAAGGTGGCAGGGGTGGGGCTAGTACACAAGGCCTTCACTCTGGCCCTGCCCCATAGGCCGTGGACTGGTGGAGCCTGGGTATCCTGCTCTTCGAGCTGCTGACAGGGGCCTCACCCTTCACATTGGAGGGAGAGAGGAACACTCAGGCTGAGGTGTCTCGGTAAGTTGTACAGGTCATGGAGGGCTGAGGACTATACGGCCTGCCTGGGCTGGGCTGGGAGGGGGCTTGCTTCCCCTGACACCCCACCCATCCTCCCAGACGGATCTTGAAGTGCTCCCCTCCCTTCCCCCTCCGGATTGGGCCTGTGGCACAGGACCTGCTACAGCGGCTGCTGTGCAAGGACCCCAAGAAGAGGTTGGGCGCAGGTCCCCAGGGTGCGCAGGAAGTCAAGAATCACCCCTTTTTCCAGGTGAGGCTTTAACCTATGACCTCATAGATCCTTTACCTCTGAAGGCCGGGCTGCAGCATGTGGAACACAAACCTATTTCATCTTTTCTGATGTCACACACAATAAGGGGTCAAAGGGCAGAACATGCAGACTCCACTCCTTAGGACTCTCTCACTGGGCAGCTCCGGGGGAATGTGTGAACCGGCACGGAGCCTTCACATTTGACCTCACTGTGTGGTTTTTCCTAGCCTTTGTCTTCTGTTTATATATGGGCATCAGATTTACCATCTATCTGACATGGCAACAAGAGCATCCATTTGTAGGTATTTCCTGTGGCCAGGATCCCACAGGATCCTGTGGGATTCCACAGGATCTCCTGTGCTGGGATCCCAGCCTTGGAGGGCCCCCAGGGTTACTCTCAGACCAGAGTCCTCCTCTCCCGGGCCAGCATGGCTCAGGTAAAGGCATGGGCAGGAGTAGTACCCAGAATGAAGCTGACCAGGGTCCACTTCCTTCAGGGAATTTCTGGAACACTCCCAATCTCAGACTGCATGCTGGGAGAGTGCTCACCTGTCATCCTGCAGAGGCTCCAAGATATTTGAGGCTTGACACTTGAAACTGGTGTTCTCTCCCTTCTGCCCTTTCTTTGGACTAGATCATTGGAGGCTACTGCACATACACACTTATCTGACACTGCACACATATAAACACACATACATACATATGTGCACATATGATGGGGTGGTGGTGGGGAGAAGCTTCTTCTTACATGAAAGAAATCCAGACCAGGTTGTCTTTGAGAATCCAAGCACTCTCCCCTCCCCCTTCTTGTTCCTCCATATTTAGATATGGCATCCATTTCTAGGGTTGCTTTGTGACTCCAAAGGGATGACTATGTAGACTGTTTCCCAGGAAGGAAGTAGGAGGAGGAAGGGCAGGGTTTGCAAGTTTCTCACCTTCCCTTCAAGGTGCTTTTCTAGGCTCCACCTGACAGTATTTGCTTGCAAGCTATTGGGCACAAACCAGCTACAAGGAAGTGTCTGCATTGGGATTATGGTGCTAAAATGGATGCTGGCAGAAGCCTGGTTAGTCCTGTCACATTAGCTTAAACATGTAAAAGGGCAGGTGCTCGCTCCCACAAGGGAGGACAACTTGTAGGAATCCGTTTTTTCCTTCCACTGTGTGTATTTCAGGGAGCATGCTCAGGCTGTCAGGCTTGGGGGTGAGTGCCCTCATCCAGAGAGCAGTCTCACCTGCCCCTTTAGTGTCCTTGTCATTAGGAGTATCGATTCTCTAGTCACTGGTCCCCGTGTCACGTGGTAATTTACAAATACATAGGTTGCAGAATAGCTAAGGAAGGGTTAAAGAGGCTTCCCTGCTGAGGTCTTTCTGAAGGCACTGAGCAGATGCAGGGCCAGGCAACAGGCTGCTTCCAGCCCATCTGAAGTGGATTGAATGTCACTGAAGGAGAAGCTGTGCAGGAGCTTGAGGGACAGGCAGGAGTCATCCAGGAAAGCTGTGGCATCTTTCCTGGATGAGGTTGTCATCCATGACCCAGTGACTAGTTAGCCCGCCAGCCAGAGTGTGGTCTTTTCACAGTCCCAGGGGAAAGACTTCCTTTAGGTGTGATATGCTCAAGCGTCTGATTTTCCTGACATCCCACCAGGGTCTCAGCCTCCCTATGTAGCTGAGGATGACCTTGCGGTTCTGATTCTCCTGCCTCCACTCCCCAGTTTTAGGATCATGGGCATGCCCAGTTTATGCATTCTGAGGATCAGACCAGGGTTCTGTGCACACCTAGGGAAGCACAGCACCGCCCAAGCTTCGCCCTCAGCTCACGGCTTGCTTTATTTCCAGGTGTCCTTATTTATGACATACAAATATTTATCAGCTTGTGCCTCTGGCTGTGCTGGCAGATGGCAGTTGTTTACTTGTATAAACGAGATGTAATGTTCATTCTTTCTCAGCAGTTAGACTCAAGATGGAGTAACTCACATCAAGGCTGTGTCATTATAAAGTAGTCATTTAAGGTTAGGCACAGCCTGAAAGGTTCTGCTCCATACCACAGAGGAAGCAGAGTAGATCAGATTGTTCTCACCTCTCACCCTTCCTCCGCAGGGTCTAGATTGGGTTGCTCTGGCTGCCAGAAAGATCCCAGCCCCATTCCGGCCCCAGATCCGCTCAGAGCTGGATGTGGGGAATTTTGCGGAGGAATTCACTCGGCTGGAGCCTGTCTACTCCCCTGCTGGCAGCCCTCCACCTGGGGACCCTAGGATCTTTCAGGTGAGTGGGAGCCCACAAGACCCCAGATGAGTAGATGCAGGACACTGTCGCCTGCTTCAGTCCTGCTGGCAAAGTCACTGCACAGACCCTGGGTTTCTCTGAGGACACATCTCCCCAGACTTTTCCACTTCCTAGGGGTGCCTGATGTTGTCAGTTACAGAAGTCACCATAGCTGTGTTTGACGGCTTCGAATTTCATACTAACACCTGCTCACCCTTTTCAAACTTTTGTTCATTTGTGATTTACTTGTTTATTATGTGCATAGGAATTTTGTCTGCTTGTATGTTTCTGCACCATGAGCATGCCTGGTGCTCAAGGCGGTCAGAAGAGGATGCCAGATCCCTTGGGACTGCATTGCAGACAGTTGTGAGCTACCATGTTGGTGCTGGGAATCAAACTCAGGTCCTCTGGAAGACCAGCCAGGGCTCTTAACTGCTGAGCCATTTGTCCAGCCCTGTTTCCCCTTTATATACTGGGGATTAAACATAAGGCCTTACTTGTGCTGTGGAATGTTCTGCCACTGAGTCATGCCACTAATCTCTTTAATTTTGAGACATGGTCTTGATGAGTTGCCTAGGCTGGCCTTGAACTTTCTACCTTACTGCTTCAGTCTCCCAAATAGCTGAATTACAGGTCAGTGCCTCCAGGCCTGACTTTTCATTTCCTTTCCATTCCACCATTTCCTTGTTATCTAAAAATATTGCTGTAGATCTAGAGTGATTACTCAACAGTTAAGAACTCTGGCTGCTCTTGCAAATGACAGGAGTTCAATTCCCAGCACCCACAACCATCTGCAACTCTAAGTTCTAGGGGATATGATGCCCTCTTCTGGCCTCAGAGGGCACTGCACAAATGTGGTGACTAGACATGCATGCAGGCAAAACACCTGCATATAGAATAAATAAACTGAAAAATACTGCTTTAAATTGTTAAGGGCAGAGGATGTAGATCTGTTGGCAGGACAGCTTACTCTGCATATGTGAAGTTTGGGTTTAGTTCCAGCACTGCATAAGCCGGGTTGCTACTGCCACCTGTAATCCCAGCACTCAGGAAGCAGAGGCAAGAAGACCAGGAGTTTAGGGTCATCCTTAGCTACATATGGAGTTTTGAGGCTAGCCTGGGATATATGAGACTCAGTCTCAAAGATTATTAATAATTTTCAAAATTGCTAAGTGGGCACTTGGGAGACATGCTATGGTATAACCATAGCCCAGGACACTTGCGTAGAAACTCAGGGCTGTGTGGTAAGGCTTGGCATCCAGGGCCCAGGGTGATATGGTTCTGAGCCAGCTGCTTATCAGTCTCCTACCTGATGTTCCATACAGAACCACTGCCCGTTCTAGAGGCTCCCAGGCACACCTCTATGTTGCCCCAGAGCAGTCAACTGGCAAGCTCTGCACTGGTTCAAACCACCTGGCTCTCTGGGACTTCCTTTCCTGTGCACTGCCTTTGATCCCAGCACCCGCTACTGAGCAATTTGACATGACTGGTCTGGAAGACCCCAGGGATTGGGATTAATCTCTGTGTCTCTCAGGCTTAGGCTCAGGTCCAGCCTGTAGAACATAGTTTAAACATATTAAATAAAAATGGAACAATATTGAGTATGATGGACCCAGCCAATTATGATGGTGTTACACTGGGCATCCCAGCACCCAGAGGGTTGAGCCCGTATAATGTGGTCTGGGCACTGGGAATGAACCAGTGACCTTAACAGGAGAAAGTACTACCCATGTGGAGTCTGGTTTAAAGAAACCAATAGTGCCACATGGTAATGTACACCTGTAATCCTAGCACTGGGATACTGAGGCAGGAGGACAGATCTGAGTTTGAGATCAGCCTGGGGTACTTAGTGAGTACCAGGCCATCAAAGGCTACATAATATGACCCTGTCTCAAAACAAAGCAAAAACTGGCCAGTGGTGGTACAGGCCTTTAATCTCAGCACTCAGGAGGCACAGCCAGTGGGATCTCTGTGAATTCAGACCAGCCTGGTCTACACAGCAAGACCCTGCCACAAAACAAATTAACAAACCCAAACAACAACAACAACAACAACAAAAACAAAACAGTAACAACAACAGAACTTTGAAATTACAAGGATGCGGGTCTATACGAAAGGCAGAGAGTGGCTTTCGGTTCTCTTTGCCTTTCCTTGGTGCCCCTTCCCCTCACAGTGGCCGCTGAGGTCTGGCTTGAAAAGGTAGAGAGTTGTTTTCTCTCCCTTAGCAGGTATTGATGAATTATCCTAAGCTAAGTGTGTATGACAACAGGTGGAGCCCTTGTGTACAGTCTTGGGGCACTAGTCTGTGCTAGGTACTTTTCGGGTAGAAGCCTGCCACTGTGAGGAGAGAAGTGTGGACGTCACACACAAGGAGGGTAGGCATGACCCCACATGATCATAAACATCACAACCATAAATGGAATAAAGTGTCCACACAGGCTGTGTGAGCCCAGGTGTAGGAATGCCCCTAACTGTCCTTCTGAGGATGAACTCAGCCCTCAGCACTAAGGTGCACAGCAGCCCCGCCCACGGGCACCGCCCCCACCACGGGCACCCACCCCCACACTCATCTTTGCAGGGATACTCCTTCGTGGCTCCGTCCATCCTCTTTGACCACAACAATGCAGTGATGGCTGATGTGCTGGCGGCACCTGGTGCTGGGCACAGGCCGGGCAGGGCAGCTGTTGCCAGGAGTGCCATGATGCAGGTGTGCTGGTCTGGTGGAGGTAGTATTGGCTTTGTTGGAGTCCTCTGGGTTGGGGGACTCTGGCCTGGTTCTACCGGTTGCTGGTAGTATGATTTGGGTGTAGGAAGGCCGTCGGCCATGACACTTCCATAAGAATCTAATGGGCCCTCTTTACCTCCAGGACTCACCTTTCTTCCAGCAGTATGAGCTGGAC
The DNA here is from genome assembly GCF_004785775.1 of Grammomys surdaster. Taxonomy (NCBI): domain Eukaryota; kingdom Metazoa; phylum Chordata; class Mammalia; order Rodentia; family Muridae; genus Grammomys; species Grammomys surdaster. Next base: position 1,275,023 of record NW_021604650.1, read on the forward strand.
CTTCGGGAGCCAGCGCTGGGACAGGGCAGCTTCTCTGTGTGTCGGCGGTGTCGCCAGCGCCAGAGCGGCCAGGAGTTTGCTGTCAAGATCCTCAGCCGCAGGTGGGAGCCGGCTGTGGGCAAAGCCCTCCAAAGAGGGCTAGGGATAAGGACCCAGGAGGCCATTGTAACCCCTCCTGCCTTGTCCCCAGGCTGGAGGAGAACACTCAGCGAGAGGTGGCTGCCCTTCGCCTGTGCCAGTCACACCCCAACGTGGTGAACCTGCATGAGGTGCTTCATGACCAGGTGACCAACGCTTGTTAGGGACAGCCCATGGAGTGGGGGATGGTAGAGAAGAGAGACCCCAGAAGTGGGATCTGAGGAGTATAGGGCCTGAGGACTGGGGGACACTGTTGAAGATGGAGCCGGAAAGGAATGTGAGGAGGGTACTCAGGAAGGGGGGGCTTATGGGGTAGGGGGTGGTTAAACTTGGATAAAAAATGAGGTCCTGAAAAGCTGTTAGTTTGGGGGGTGGCGTTTCCAGGAATATGGGGCTTCCGAGATACCTGGGCGGGCAGATAGTGGCAGTGAGCCCCCTCGCCTTCCGCAGTTACACACCTATCTGGTCCTGGAGTTGCTGCGGGGCGGGGAGCTGCTGGAGCACATCCGCAAGAAGCGGCTCTTCAGTGAGTCGGAGGCCAGTCAGATCCTTCGGAGCTTGGTATCGGCCGTGAGCTTCATGCACGAGGAGGCAGGCGTGGTGCACCGCGACCTGAAACCCGAGGTGGGTGCGGAACCCGAGCTGTGCAGCAGGACTGCCTGGCACCTGTGCTGGGCCCTGCTCCTGACTGTCTCCCGCCTCCCTCCGGTAGAACATCTTATACGCAGACGACACGCCCGGGGCCCCGGTGAAGATCATCGACTTCGGGTTCGCGCGACTGCGGCCCCAAAGCCCGGCGGGGCCTATGCAGACGCCTTGCTTCACACTGCAGTACGCTGCACCCGAGCTGCTGGCACAGCAGGGCTACGACGAGTCCTGCGATCTTTGGAGCCTGGGTGTCATTTTGGTAAGGTTCTCGGGGGAGCTGGGGTCAATTTTCCTGATGGTCAGCTCGAGGCAGGGGACAAGGTCTGTTAGTAGAGGTAGCGCGTCTTTGAGACCAGGATGCAAAGCAGGGTCCCTCTGCGATACTGGGATTGAGGGTCCATCACTTCTGGGTCCCTGTAGTGAGAGGGTGGTGGCGCTGTGGGTGGGTGAGGGTGCACCCTCCCCCCTTGCAGCCTGGACTGGTCTCACTTCTTTATCTCCTCCTAGTACATGATGCTGTCTGGCCAGGTTCCCTTCCAAGGGGCCTCCGGCCAGGGCGGACAGAGCCAGGCAGCTGAGATTATGTGCAAGATCCGTGAAGGGCGCTTCTCACTGGACGGGGAAGCCTGGCAAGGTGTGTCGGAGGAAGCCAAGGAGCTGGTCCGAGGTGCGGAGCTGAAGGACTTGGGAGCATGGTTAGGGAGGGAAGGTCATGCGGTTATGTATGTGAGGCAGGCGAATCCCCCGGATCAGGGACAGGTACAGGAGCAGAGTGAGTCTCCTTTCCCAGCATGCCCCTGCCTTACCACCAGGGCTACTGACAGTGGACCCCGCCAAGCGACTGAAGCTGGAGGGGCTGCGTTGCAGCTCGTGGCTTCAGGACGGCAGCGCACGCTCCTCGCCCCCGCTCCGCACGCCGGATGTGCTGGAGTCCTCTGGGCCCGCAGTGCGCTCCGGGCTCAATGCGACTTTCATGGTAAGGGGCGGGCCGCTGGTAGGCGGAGCCCGCCTTTGATGGGTTAGGGGTTCCGGACCTCTGGAGGCTGGAGGCCTGGGGCTTGTAGATCTGGGCACTGTGGGAATGTACTCCTAGGCGAGGATTAGCAAACCCAAATCTGGCGGGGTAGGGACATTCATTCTCTCCTTTCCCAGGCGTTCAATCGAGGCAAGCGTGAGGGCTTCTTTCTGAAGAGTGTGGAGAATGCGCCTCTGGCCAAGAGGCGCAAGCAGAAGCTTCGGAGCGCGGCCGCCTCCTGCCGAGGCTCCCCAGTGCCTGCCTCCTCCGGTCGTCTACCAGCCTCTGCCGCCAAGGGGACAACTCGCCGAGCCAACGGCCCTTTGTCCCCTTCCTAGCTCCCGCCACTGTGACCCCCTTCCCTTTAAGAGCTCTGATCCAGGAGCCTGGTGCTGCCACCAGGCTTTTGCCAGCGGCTCCCACTCTGATCCCCAGGAATTGCCCTCCCCTCCACACCCACTTCCAGACAGAGCAGAAGTATTTTTATAAGCAGAGATTTTTTTTTTTAATGTCTTACCAGATAAGAGTTGAGGACATAGGGAAGCAAATGGCCTGAGCAAAGTAGGGTTTGAGGCTCCCCTCCCCGCTCCCATTGCTGCCTCATCAGGAGAGAAAAGGCCCCTTCCAGGGGCTACTCTGCTAAGAAATGGCGTCCTATCCTGTCCCAAAGTACACAGTTGCCATGGGGAAGAAATCAGGATCCCCATTCCTGTGCTTCCCTGGGACTTTGCCCCTAGGAGGGGATACCCACCAATGTCACTTTATAGACTGAGTGCAATGATGCCCACCAAAGACCTATGTTGGGAATGAGAGAGAGAGAGAGAGAGAGAGAGAGAGAGAGAGAGAGAGAGAGAGAGAGAGAGACCGAGACCCTGAGGGACCTCTAGAGCATTTCTGAGATACATCACTTTTGTGTGACAGGCTTCTTCCCTAGTGGGGCTAAGGAAGGAGGTGGGTGCTCCCCAAAGGGAGCCCCTTTCTCACTCACCCATTCTGCCTGGGCACAGCTGCTTTTGGCTGCAGGTGGAGCCTTGGGGTTCTGGGCTGGGCATCCACAGTCACTGCCTCAGCCCCTCTAGGCTGTGCCTTTGACTTTAAAATAAAACTCCATCCAGTGCTGCATGTGGATCAGTGGGTTTTGTTCATGGAGAGGGTGTCTGGAGCCAGAGTTGGAGGGACAGGTAGACCTTTGAAAGGGTGTCAGGAAGACAGTCACTTAGCTGTGTGTTGGTGTGTACCTGTGTATGCAGGTATGCATGCATGTGTGTGTTTGTGTGTGTAGCCCTCAGGTCCTAGTAGCTCATCCTTCCTCCATTGCTCTCCCGCCTTAATTAATTAATTAATTCCAAAACAGGGTTTTTTTCTGTGTAGGCCTGGCTGTCCTAGAACTTGTTCTGTAGAGTAGCCTGGCCTTGAACTCACAGAGATCCAGAGATCTGTCTGTCTCTGCTTCTCAAGTGCTGGGACTAAAAGCAGGTGTGCTGTCCCTCCCTCAGCTAATTAATTTTAAGACAGGTTCTCTACATAGCACTGGCTGTCCTAGAACTCAGTATGTAGGTCAGGTTGGCCTCAAACTCATAGAGATACATCTGCCTCCATTTCCCAGATGCTGGCATTAAAGGTGTGCACCACCAGCCGGGTGGTGGTGGCGCACGCCTTTAATCCCAGCACTTGGGAGGCAGAGGCAGGCGGATTTCTGAGTTCGAGGCCAGCCTGGTCTACAGAGTGAGTTCCAGGACAGCCAGGGCTACACAGAAAAACCCTGTCTCGAAAAACAAAAAAACAAAACAAAAGAAAAAGGTGTGCACCACCTAGGTGAGCTCCCATCTTTATTTTTTGAGACAGTGTCTCTCACTGATCCTGAGCTGATCTGCCGGGCAGGCTCCCACACCTGGCTTTTGTGTGGGTTTTGGGATTCCAACTCCTGTCCTCCTACTGTAGGCACTTTACGGACTGACTTAACTCCCCAGGCCCATCAGTTTGTTTCATTTGCATGTGTATGCCTGTTTACATTAACATAGGAGCACAAAGGTTCAGGTGTGGGTGTGCCTTTGTGCAGAAAACCAAGGTTGACGTTGGGAGCCTTCCTCACTGAATCCAGAGATTGCAGAGGGGGCTGGGTTAGCCAGCCAACTCACTCCAGAGACCCCTACGTAGCCTTCTGGGCCACCATGCCTGTCCCACATTTAATGGATCCTGGGGATTGTAATTTACTCAGCTAAGCTCCTTTCTCCTAATCCTACCCTCCACTAGCCCAGGCTGTTTTGGAACTCACTATGTAGTTGAGGATTACCCGGGCCTGGGATGCCTTCGCCACCTGCTTCCTCTTCCTGAGTGTGTTCACCACCACGATCTGCCTGATGCTTCACACATGCTAGGAAAGCACTCAGCCATCTCCTGGGCCTTAAAAAAAAAAAAGTCTGATTCCCCCTTATTTTTACTTTATGTGTAGGGTGTTCCAACTTGTATGCCTGTGGACCACGTGCATGCACTGCCATCTGAACGCAGTGGGGGCCAGATCCCCCTGGAATTGCAGTCATAAAACAGCGGTGAGCCACTGTGTGGGTGCTGGGAATCAAACCCAGGTCCCCTAGAAGAGCAGTAGGTGCTCTTCACCTCAGAGCCATGTCTCCAGCCCTGCTCTGGAGGTTTTTTGACAAAGCCAAACTCATCTCATGTATGGGTCTCAGAAGCTCTGGCCAGGTTTGAGACTAGTAGACAATACAACTTTAACTTAAGCAAAAAATACAAACCCATTTTAGGCTCTTGAAACTATGAACTGGACTCAACTTCTGGCTAGGCCTGATTGGGTAAAAACAGTGCTCTGGATCATGTTTCCCCATGCTCCCTCTTCATTGGGCCTTCGGCAGTACTTGGACCTGGAAAATTCCTTAAAGCAGTGGTTCTTAACCTTCTTAATGCTGTGACCCTTTACTACAGTTTGTTTAATACATTTAATACCTCCAACCATAAAATTATTTTCGTTGCTACTTCCTAACTGTAATTTTTCTACTGTTAGGAATCATAATGTATCTGTGTTTTCTGATGGTCTTAGGTGACCCCTGTGAAAGAGTCATTCAACACCCCCAAAGGGTCATGACCCACACACAGGTTGAGAATTGCCTTAAGGCAGGATGGGGCCCAGCAAGCTCTGGCTACAGACTGAAATCAGGTGACAGGGTCTTAGGAAGTCTGGAGCTGCACTCTATTGGATGCTGTTAAGTCATGTGCTCATCCTGAGCTAATCATTTTAGAATGCCATTGGCTGACTGGCTTATGGCTGTGGTGAGTTGATTAGCTATGGACCTGACTTGGCCTTTCAAGGCTCCTTGGATGGAGAGTAGGAGACTAAGCAGCTTCTTTAGTGACCTATCAGTGGTGAGAGCAGCCTCCTCTCAGTGCAATGATACTCATTTCTGGGGCAGCTATGTCTGAGCATCCTTGCTGTGCATGGCTATGCTGTCCCAGCCTTGTCTGGACCACTTCTTCCCTGCTTCCTGACTGTGCTGTGGAACTGTGAGGCAGACCTTCCTGCTACGTTGATCTCTGAGAGGCGGTGGCACCTGAATGTCTGGAAATGGGAGTGGGGTTCCTGGACTTTCCAATGTCAGGGTGAAGCTAGGCAGGTCTTAGAGGCAGGGCTGCTGGTATGGGTGGTTGGCATCCTTAGCGAATGCACCTCTGGGTGCTGTGGACTGCTCAGCTGTGTCCCCCTCCTAGTGCTCTGGAAGGGTAGGGAGAGTTCCTTGGAAATGAACTTTCTGTAATTCTGACTCTTATGTTGTTGGTTGTTGATTCTGTGACATGAACGAGCCACCCAATAGTCCAGGCTTCCCTGTTCATCAGAAACAGTAGCTTGGGAATCAGCAGGTATCAGTTTGTGAACACCCAGCCACCAAGTGTTCATTGGGTTCTTCCAGTGTGCAGGGCCCTTCCTGTGTACTGAAAGTGGGAGTCTCATTTAAGACAGAAAAATGGGGCTTTCCATGCCTTTAATCCTGCCTGGGACCCAGGAGGGAGAGAGGCAGACAGATCTCTATGACTTTGAGGCCAGTAAGTTCCCTGACAGCCAGGGCTATGTGGAAAAACACGGGGGGTAGTGGTGGTGGTGGTGGTATATAGTTGATAAAACAGATGTGGTGGTACACACTAATAATCCCTGCACTTAGGAGGTGAATTGGAGGCAAGGAGGATCAGGAGTTCGAGGTCATCCTTGGTCATCCTTGGCTACACAGCAAATTCAAGGTGATGCTGGGCTTTAAAATCAAAGTTAGGAAACGGATTCATATTGTTCGACACTCACTGGCATAAAGTATTGCTAGTGACATAAGCAAACAAACAAACAAACCTCTGCAGGGGGTGGGAGAGCTGCCTCAGCTGTGGGTTGCTCTACCAGAAGACTTGGGTTTGATTCCCACAGGATGGCTAATACTCCTCTGTAACTCCAGTAGTTTCAGGGGATCTCTCTGGCCGCCCTCTTCTGGCTTGCTTGGGCCCCAGGGATGCACATGGCGAATAGACATCCATGCAGGCAAAGCAGTCACCCACTTAAAAACAAAAATAAGTAAGTCTAAAAATGTTTGCAGGGAAGGGTGGCTGCTAGACCCAACAATGTGGGATCCATCCTTGGGACCCACATGCTGGAGGGAGAAAACCAACTCACCCAGGTTGTCCTCTGCTCAGTGTATACTGTGAAATTTTTGTGCATGCACATGAATTCCTGTGTAGTTTCAGGTTACTCAAATAACCAGACTGTAAAACTTCATAGTAACTGAATACTGCTTGAAGGAAAACTCAGGAAATTCAAGAGACAAGAAAGTGAAGAGTCACTTAGTGTAACTTTCCACAGATAATCCTCATATGTGCACGCATGCACACACACACACACAGACACACACACACAGACACACACACACACACAGACACACACACACACACACACACACACAGACACACACACACGATGTTTTTGAGACAGAGTTTCTCCATATAGTCCTGGCTGTCCTGGAATTCACTATGTAGACCAGGCTGTCCTTGAACTCACAGAGATCCACCTACCTCTGCCTCCTGAGTGCTGGGATTAAAAATGAGCACCACCACTAGATTTTTCTTACGATTTTGAAGCAGGCACTACCATTTTTTCCTTTTGCTTTTGAGGAAGGGTCTTGGGTAGCTCAGGTTGGCTATAATACCATATGTATACCCAGTGATAACCTTCAATTCTTGATTCTCCTGCCTCCATCTCTTAAGTACTGTGGATACAGGTATGTGTGAGTGATGTCAGGGGTACTTCATGCATGCTAGGCAAGCACTCTGCCAACTGAGTCACACCCACAGCCGCCCTCCCTATTTTCCTTTTTGGAGCTGAATTGAGTTTTAATTGGAATGACATCAGTATACAGCTACGTCTCAAACTCAGGGGCTAGTGGTGACCATTTCCATCCCTGCACATATTTTGTAATTACTTTGTGTAGCCACAGGCACGCCTTCCCACCATTTATTTAGATTGTTTCCATTTTTGGCTGCTAGGACACCTTTCAGTTCCCTATTGTTCTGAGCTGTACTGCATAGAGTGCTTGTCTAGCGTGCAAGGGGCCTGAGTTTGATTCCAAGCCCTGCTTGAATGGGCTTGGTGAGCCTTGTGCGACTGCAGAGGTGAGCTGCCTGTAAGGGCTGGGAATGCCTGGAGCAGGATGCACCCAGGGCCTAATGGGAGCCCAGAGTGCTGAAAGAAGGCAGCTATGTGTCATGGTAGAGCAGAGAGTGGGAACGTAGGCAATGTGGGGAGCCTCATGGCAGGTAGACCACAGGTACATGGCTGGCTCTGTGACAAACGTCCCTGCAGTTCTGCTACATCAGGGAAGGAGTAGAAGGCCATGATGCCAGGCTGCAGCTCTAGGCTCCTCTCCCTGCCTCCCAGGCACACCACCCTCATCCACTGTGAAACTTGGGCCAGTGAGGAAGGGGCTGGGTTGAATGGAATAGGAAGGATGGAGGGGACTCCATCTTGGACCACGGGATGCTGTTAACACCTCTTAGTCCCAGCCCCTGAAGCCCATCTGCTCCTTTTATGATACTTGACGCAGGGGACACTTGGGTGAGCCCCCAAAGGTCCCCCTGTTGCCAGGCCTTAGCACCGGTTCCTTCTGGTTCCTGCTATGATACAGGACAGGAACTCCATGCAGTTAGACCTTCCAGGTGTCCACAATCTATCTCTTTTATCTAGTATTCATGACTTCAGTGAGCAAAAGTCAAGGCCCCTAGGTGTTTATGCTTGACACGTGGTCCTCCCAAGATTCCCTTTTCCCTTGGTAGGTGCTCAGTCGATGTTTGGTGAGTGAGTAGCTAGACACATTGTGAATAGAACCCTGGTGAAGCTCCTTTCCTGGGATAGACCCTAGATGTTCCCAGCCTGATCTTTCCAGTAGACAGCTCAGGTCTCTTTGAAGTGGACCATCAGGTCTCGTGTCTGAACAGATGCTGCTAAGGTAGACTGTGTGGCTTTGGGAACAACACATTTCCCTCTCTCACATGGACCGGGAGGTGACTGTGACTCTCAGATCCAGTTCTGTCTGAAGAGCTCCCTGAGTAAGAGAGGGAGGTGGGATGTCTGAGTTCCTCTGCTGATGGCCAACAAAATCCATATCTAGTTTTCATAGCATAGCCCCGGGAGCTTTCTGTGCTTTTCAGCTATGTTACCTGGGGCTAATTCCTGAACCTCTCTGAGCCTCCAGACCTTATTGGACAAATTCAAACAGTGAAGCTGGCCACCACAGGGTAAGATGAGGTAAGACCTCCAGCAGACAGCTCACAGATGTGGTAGCAGGGTTGGACAGCAGAGGCATTAGGACAGGTGGAAGACAGCAGATGCTATCTTCTCAGATAGTGGACGTTTTACAGGGGAGGGTGGCCAGCAGGTCTGAACTCATACAGCCTGCTATGATAGCATTCCATCAGGGACAGTGTGAGAAACACCCAATCCAAAGCATTTGGGGAAGGAAAGAGAATTTTATCCAACAGCCTGCCATCCACCACGGAGGAAAGCCAGGGTAGGAGCTGAGAAAAGACACCATGGAGGAACGGCTTACTGGCTTGCTGTGATGTTGGCCAGGGCCCTGGTGTCCTCCTTCCATCTTGTGCCTTTTCCTCTGTGCCTTCTTACTCCTCCTGAGGCCCTACTGACTGTGGGGAGGCCCCAGGGTACCTCCAGCCACTGGTCAAAACATCACCAAGGAGAAGAGTCCACTGTGAACGGCCTGTAGGATCCCTGGGATGTGAACCATGACTTTGCCCCTAACCAGCATTCCTGGCATCTGTTGGGGCAGAGAATAGTCCATCAGCCCCTACGCTTTTACAATAACCCAGGCTGGTGTAGAACTCATTATGCAGCCCAGGCTAGCTTTGAACTCACAGCATTCCTGTTGTTTCAGTCTCTTAATTGCTGAGATTAGATGCACTAGCTAATTACACAAGCAGGATCCAGCTTTATGGCATGATTTCAGACACCCACCTTCCTGCCCCAGTCACCGGAGAGCCAACTATCTACAGGGTGGAGAATGGCACCAGGTCTCCCAGCTTCTGAATCAGCAGTGGTCACAGGCATCCAGCTGGCTGCTCTGGACCGATGTCCCTGAAGGGCTGTCACCAGCAGTCCTGGATAGGCTTTGCAAATGACGGGCTGCAGCTCCAAACTCCTCATCTCCCCTGGGTAGAGGGGGAATAGTCTTTCTGCCTCTGTAAACCCAACTTAGGGGAAATGTCTGGAGTTGTCTGAGAGAAAGGAATCAGTCTCCAGGTACTGACACTGGGAAAACCTGGCTATCAACCCCAACTGTCAATGTATCAGCCTGAGTGTCACACAGATATGAGTTCAAAGGTTACTGTCACCATTGCTATTAGACAAATGACTACCCAAGGTGACTACAGTTAAGAAATATCTGAAAACAAGACTCAGAAAGGCTACACACACTGTTCAGAGTCACACAGCAGCAGAAGCCGAAGCCAAGCCCCTTCACACCCCAGCCTAATCCTGCCTCTCAGAGTTAGTTACCCCTGCCTTCCAGAGGTTTCTGTGGCCGTTTACTTTCCTTTATTACACATCTCAGCTTGTCTGCACTGTGGGTCTGGTTATTGCTCTGACTTGGTGTAGCCTGAAGCAGCGGAGACTTGCTGGCTTGGCTGGCTGTCTGGTTGAAGTACATCTCATCAGTCAGCATGTGACATTGCCTTCCATTCTGATCAGCAACCCAGGATCTCAATGTGAAGATTGTCCCAGAGTGACTGGGAACTGGGTGGTGGAAAAAAATGCTTCAGGGAGGAAAAAAGCAAATGCTACAAAGGAAAGATGGACAAGGACCAAAGAACTGAAAATTCTGAGGGGGACCAGAGGGTCGAAGTGGATTCAGCTGAGCATGTGTGTCAAAGGAGGAAAGAGTGATAAACTGGCTAAAGATCATAATCACCTTTTTTCTTTCTATTTTTCTCTTTTCTTTTTCTCTTTTCTTTTCTTTTTTTGAGACAAGGTCTTATTATGTAGCCCTGGCTAGCCTGGAATTCACTATGTAGACTACGCTGTCCCTGAACTCACAGACACTCGCCTCTGCCTCTACTACACTGGCACTTCCTCCCACAACAGATTAAGTATCCCAAGCAAAGCAGAAAGAGCTGAGGAAAGAAGAATTGGAGACCAAAGTGATCGGTTTAAAATCATTTCCTTATGCCAACAAATGGTTTGGTGGGTAAAGGCTGCTAAGCCTGACGACCTGGGTTCAATCCCTGGGATCAACACGATGGAAGGACAGGACTCTGAAACTCTAACCTTCAGTGCAGGCACACACACAACAAAGAATGGAATTTAAATCTAAATCAGGAGCATGCAATGCAAACAAGCAGTGGGAACTGGACAGACAGCTAGGGCAGGATCCACAGAAGAGGCATCTAGAGCCCTCCTTAGTGATCCAGCCAGGACTGCTACCGGAGAGTTCCAGGCTCTCAGCTCTCCTTAAAGCACCTCCGCTCCTACCTGGAGCTGTGCTGTAGGGTGTGGACAAGAACTCCAGCTGACAACAATGCTCTCTTTTGGCAAACAGCTGGAGAACCAAATCCTGAGATTTCCATGGTGAAATGGGCTAAAATGGGCTAGAGCTTGCCCCCAGGTTCAGCTTACCTCCAAATGATTTTAGGGTTACCTCTTCAGAGATGTGCTGACACAGCAAAAGCCCAGGACACGTCTGGCTTGGGCGGAGACCGAGCATTCCAACCTCCCTAAAACATAGTTAATCCAGTTGGGCCAGTCAGTCACCTGTTCCAGCACCCACTCCAAGGAAGGCAGGCTAAGAAATGGGAGGAATAATTATCCCTTTAATGAGATACTGTACTCTTCCTTCCTAGAATTCCTGCCTTCTGTTGAAGTCCCTACTAGGGCCAGGAAGTTCAGCTGGGTCTGTCCTCTTTCCTGAGTCCTGATTCAGAAAGGTTTTCTTTTCTTGTCTCGTTCTTTAAATACTACCAGAACATAAGTGTGTGATCTCTGGTACTTTAGATTCCTTCCCTTTTTCTTTAAATTCCCTCTCTGCCCCACAGCTAGCTGCTTGTCTGCTCCCAAACAACGCCCATTCTGACTTAACTCAAGCAGCATGGATATTTTTTCTTTTCTCTTCTCTCTTCTCCTCCTCCTCCAGGCAGCAGCTGAGATTTTCATCATGATTGCTCTGGGGTGTTTCTTTTTAAATTGTTCCTTTGGAATAAACTTTGGCTTTGTTTGACTTTCAAAATTTTCCTGCCTTTTAATTCTTTAATTAGGAGAGAAAACATACCCATTCCTGTGTGCCTTCATGATATCACACAGGGAGAGAGACGAGTAGAGACAGTGATCCAGCGACTCTGGTCCCATGAAGTTATTTTTTAAAAAATCGATTCATTGATTTATTAATCTGGGGTCTCATTGTGTTGTCTAGGCAAGTCTTGAACTCCTGGGTTCAAACCACCCTTCTGTCTTGGCCTCCCAAGCAACCAGGGCCACACATGGGTGTCACAGAGCCCAGCTTTACAATTTTTGGCAAACTAAAGCAGAGAGAATTATTCCATTATTGTGTTGACTGAAAGTAGCCTGTGTTGCCAGGTATGGTGGTACACACCTTGAATCCCAGCACTCAGGACACAAAGCTGGTAGATCTTTGTGAATGTGAGGCCAGGGTGGTCTACAGTGCGAGTTCCAGGTCAGCCAGGGCTACACAGAGAAACCTTGTCTCAAGGAGGAGGAGGAAGAGGAGGAGGAGGAGGAGGAGGAGGAGGAGGAGGAGGAGGAGGAAAAGCAAGCAAGCAAGCAAGCAAGCAAGCAAGCAAGCAAGCAAGCAAGCAA
>NW_021604650.1:1287193-1320575 GCF_004785775.1 Grammomys surdaster
CAAGCAAGCAAGCAAGCAAGCAAGCAAGCAAGCAAGCAAGCAAGCAATTGGCTTGTGTGGTAGCTTTGGCAGTTATCTTTGTCCCGATTTCCCAGAATGGTTTGCTTGAGAAAGACAAGGAATAAATGAGGCCACTTTGAGGTTAGCTTGCTTGGGCCGCAGTGCAGGGGATAAGTGTAAAACAACGCTGTAGTTTTTTACAACTTCTCAGTGGTATAAGATGGTGGCAGACTTGTTGCAGCAAGTCCCAGGAAGGAGGTCAGTCTTCTGAGCCTTTTGGACAGTTTCCAGGCTGTGTCCTTCTCATGCAGAGGGTCCACATTACCAGGGAGAAGATTCCGAAGCTCTCAGGCCTGCCCTTCATTCAGCAGTCAGAATTAGGTATATGGAGGGGTGGGAGGGAGTGAGTAGTGGGGAGTGGGCAGTGGGGAGAGTTGCTCTTGGCAGGGCAAATAGCCACGCCCTTGGTCTTAGCAACAGAAAGCCCAGAGAGCTGAGCTGAACCATGAACTTCTAACAATGCCCCCTCCCCTGCCCTCTAGAAGAAGCCAATGAGACTTAAACAGAGGGCTGGGGTGTGGTGGAGGTGGTGGCAGAGGCCGAGTCAGCGGCAAGGCTCTGAGTGGGAGTGGGGGCTGTGTGTATTGAGCCATTATCTTGTTTCTTACCCTCTACTGTCTGACTTCTGGATGTGATATCTGGAGCTTGGAATCAGGAGGTGACTTGAAGGATGGGAACCTCGTGTTAATAATAACAGGGAGAGAAGGGGCCAAATGGTGACAGCCTCAACTCTCCACCAGGACTTTTGAGACTTATTTTTAAGACTTTAAAAAAAATTGTGTGTTCATTGTACTCATGGAGGTTGGAAGAGGGGTGCCCGATTCTTGAGATGGTCAGATGGTCATGGGCCTCCCAACATGGGTGCTGGGGACAGAACTCAGGTTCTCGGCAAGAGCACGAGAGCAAGTACTTTTAGAGCTGAACCATCTCTGCAGCCCCTGCACTTCCTTTTTTATGACAGAAAAGGTCCAGCCATTTTACTTTTGGCTGTCTAGTTTGCAGGTGGTGCAGGTTTTACCGGACATTTACTGTTTTGGGAGCAGCTGACATGCTGCACCTGTCTCTAGTCACAAAGAGGAGTCTGACACACACAGGAGTCCCTGACGTGCTGCATTTCCTGTTTGCTGATTGAGCAAGTGATCACACCAAATGGAGTTTAAAACAAATTCATCCTTTTTTTCTTCTCTCTCTTTCACTCTCCCTCTCTCTCCTCTTTCCCCTCTCTCCCCTCTCCCTCTCTTCTCCTCCTTCTCTTCTCCCTCCCTCTTGCCTCCTCATCCTCTTCCCCCTCCCTTTCCCTCTCTCCTCCTCTCCCTCCCTCTCTCCCTCTCTTGTGTTTTTCCAAGAGAAAGGACCCTCTGCAGACCAGACTGGCCTTCTGACTCTGCTTCCCAAATGCTGGGACCACAGGCATTTGCTACAATGACTCCTCCTTCCATCCCTCCCTCCCTTGCCCTCTCTTCCTCCTCTTCTGTTCCTCTTCTTCCTCTCTATTTTTAGGGGGCTGGGTGAAGGCAAGATCATGTAGTACACAGCCCAGGCTAGCCTCAAACTTTCTGAGGTCCTGAGATCACAGGCTAGGCCACCTGTTAGGTGTAATTTTTTTTTACAGCTTACTTCAATAAGGGTTCAGCCTCCCCTCTAGCCCACCACCCACTAGAGGTTGTGGAAAAGAAAGTTTATTAGGATACGGGGGAAGAGGACTTGTTTAGAAATAGTTCTTTGGGGCAGTTCCAATCTCCATTGTTCTGAATCCAGTCCACTAGCAAACACCAAACACGAATCAGCAGCTGCAGCCCAGTCCACTCAGCAGACACCACACAGGAACCAGCACAGCAAGGGCAGTTCAATCTAGAAGAAACCACAAGGCTTGCCAACTGGCCTTAGTCTGTGGAAGCAGCAAGAAGCCTCAGGAGTCTCACGAGAAGTTCTTTGTCGAGTTTCTCTCTATGACGTCACTACAAGGATAGCTCAGCATCACAGTGTAAGTCGAACCAATCCGTGCGTTGTCAGTGAAGATTGCCGAGGCAGAGCAAGGTGGCCAATGGTCGAGCTCCCACTGTCTGTGAGGCCATATTTATATTCTTTCTAAACATCATGTGTCCTTTTACTTTTCTGCTTCAGCAAAACAGTCTTTCACCTGTCTGCCCCAGCAAAATATCATCATAACCTGAGTCTCCAAAGAAACCAGAAATTTCTACTTTATCCACCTGAGTGAGGCTGAGATTCAGACTGTCATTCTCAGCCAGAGTATCCAGGGTGGGCTTGGTAGTAGTGGTGTGACCAAGCCCGCTCAGTCAGCCAACAGGTCTCCAGCGCAGGAGTGAGGATTAAAAGAAAAGAGACGGTTAGACAATATTGCAGCGTGACCCCAGCCAGTTCTGAGGCTGAAGGCAGGTTCGTTTAATTCAACTTTTCTTTTAAACCCTTTTAATTACATACAAGTATTTAGGTCAGTTCTAGGTTTGAGGAACCAACACTACAATAGAAACAGTCAAGGAACAAACAAGGCAATATACAGAGTCCTGTGATCACCCCGTGATCACTCTCATGATCGCTGGTTCTAAGGGCTCATCAAGATGACAAAGTATCTGAGCCTACTTCCCTGTCCTAGCCCACAGTCATATTCATGCCTGAGGCTTACCTCTTTGTTTTAGCCTAAGACTAGGATTCCTGACTGAATTTACTTCTCTGCTTTAGCCTAAAAATAGACTCCTGCCTGAACTTACTTCCTTGTCATGGCCCAGTCAGATTCTTGTCTAAAGCCCAATTCCTTGTCCTTGGCCAATGTCAGGTTCCTGCCAAGCAGCCCCAGTGGCTTCCCACATCTCCCCCCTTTATATTATTTAACAAGACTGAGCCTGTCTTAGGTCATTCTGACAGCAACGCCCCCCTTAGCCGTCATCGAACATGCATTATCAAAAGCAATGCACTTCTGTCTTAGCTTGGTAAGGCGCTTCAGAAGGTTGTCCGTCATTGGCTTGCCAGCCTGTTAAATTTGGGGTCTATTCTTAGTTTCAAGCCATGTACTTTAGCTGTCAACATGTTGATGTGGTTAAAGACAAGCTTTAATATGGTGAGCAGAAGTAAAAGTATTCCCAGGACAAAAAGGGCTAGCACGATCAAGCTATATATGTCATTCTTGAAGCTTGACCAAGATGGAAACACTGACATCAGGCCATGAATAATTTTATCAGCAGTATCTGTTGGATTAAAGTTCAGTGAAGCAGCACTCTTTAAATTTACAATCTCAGTGTGAGCCTGATGACTCAAGATGGATCCGGAGAACTCACCTGGAGTAAGAAAAACACAACAACAACAACAACTTTCACAAATTTTCCTCTGATCTCTACATGCCTTATAGCAAGCAAGCGTGCTGCACGCATGAGCGCACACACATTAATTATTAAAATGGGAAAAAATACAAAACTACTCAATTCATAGTGTAACGTTGTAGCTGGTCTCTGCTACTGTGTGGGTTCTTCTTTTCCCCACACTTTATCCCTCCTTCACCTATCACTAGATAGGAGAGAAAGAAGAATAGATGGAAAAGAGAGCCCCCCAAGGTCTGGCTTCATGCTGGGTATGAGAGTCTGGATGTGGGCTGTGGTGCACACTCACATGCTGGTGCAGGAAGGGCCAGCATGGCATCGGATCTAGTGCATCTTCTCTGATGCAGGATGCAGCTCGCTTGTTCTCTGAAGTATTTGGCAGCATTGGCTCAATGGCTCAGTGGAAGGAAAAGCTCATACACAGTGTTCCCCACCAAGAATGAAGGACCCACAAACCAGCCCTGCCAACCCTGGGGACCAACATCATGACCTACTCTCACCTCACTTTCTGATCCCCAGTTACAAGGAACTCACAAGTCACTTCTCCAAATCTAGGAGTCACCATTGTCTACAAAGTCCTACAGTATGTGTCATTTGTTTGGGTCACAGTTGGGAGGACAAGAGGATCCTAGTCTGCCAAGCACCATCTTCCCTTAACCTAGCTACTGTGGCTGTCCAGCTGCTTCTGAGGCTTCCTAACACTTCCCTCCCCACCTTGTAACTGACCGAGGGCAAATGTCCCAGCTGTACACCCCCTCCTCAGTCCTTGGAGGGGGCACTTTGGAGCCATTTGCACTGTCTTGAAGGTCTCTTCTAGTGAGTCTTTTCTGGTCCAGGCTAGGCACAAGGGGGCTGGGGTATGTAGCACTCCCTAGGTGGAGCTGCCTTCAGCCTGGAGGCTACCTAGCCTCAAGTGTGAGCTGGAGCAAGGTACCTGCCAGGCCAGCCGCCAGGGTTCAGAGATGCCTGCTCCCATGTCCCCTATACTGTTGTCTGTTGGGGCCACAATGAGAATTCAGAGTATAACTCAAGTATATCCTTTCATAGAATGGGTCAACTGAGAAAGCCACACACAATTAAAAGTAAATAATGAAGTAAAGTCTCCTAGTCAGAGGAAGCCTCTGCGGAGATGAAGGCATGAATTCCATCTCACTGACAGTTCACTTTGTCACTTATAAAGGGTGACAGTAATTCCTATCTCAGAGGGTGTGATCCGTGTGCCAACAGGGACTGCTTCATTTCCAAAATTTAAATTGTTCTTAGCTCTGCCAGCCTTTTCTATCCAACTCAGTCTGACTCCACCATCAGTGGGCGATCCTCCCCAAAGCCTGCCTCCCCAAAGCCTTGCACATATCACAGCTTTGGGGACTGGATTACTCTTGTGTCACTGTGACCAAGACACCTGATAACAGCTTAAGTCCATCCTGGTAGAGAAAGCATGGCAGTGGGAGGGACAAGTAGGCTGGGGGAGAGACAAGCGGGCTAGGGGGCGGGACAAGCAGGCTAGGGGGCGGGAGGGTGACAGGTGGGGAAAGAAGAACCCACACTGTAGCAGAGACCAGCTACAACGTTACACTATGAATTGAGTAGTTTTGTATTTTTTCCCATTTTAATAATTAATGTGTGTGCGCTCATGCGCGCAGCACGCTTGCTTGCTATAAGGCATGTAGAGGTCAGAGGAAAATTTGTGAAAGTTGTTATTGTTGTTATTGTGTTTTTCTTACTCCAGGTGAGTTCTCCGGATCCATCTTGAGTCATCAGGCTCACACTGAGATTGTAAATTTAAAGAATGCACATCTAAAGAGGTGTTAGAATTATGCCAAATACCCTGCAAGTGTCTCTGAACCTTTTCTCAATTATAGTGGCTGTCATTGTAAATTTTAGCAGTAACACAAATCTCTTGGTATTTGGCATGGCACTCGAGATGGCTCCTTACATTTAAACTCTGAACCTCCTCTCCAATAATATGAATATATCATAAAGAGCACCAATCTGTTGTTCCAAACGGCTATCTAAATCTTCTTGAATATTCAGAATATTAGTAACATTTTTTGCTAGATGATTAACAAACGTAGCTGTCTTAACTTCCTGTGTCAAAGCAATTGCGGAAGCAGTGGTACTAGCTATCAATGTAATCAAAGCTGCTATGCCAACAATAATCAAGCCCACTACTCTCTTGTTTCTGTTTAAAGCATGACTCACTTCTTCTAATACTTGTAAACCTTTTTCAGAATACCAAGGTTCTGAAACACTAACTGGCAATAGAACAAAGGCTGGTTGATAGACCACCATAACCAACATGCCAGATTTCAACACTAACACAATTAGAAAGTATACAACCAATACAACTTACATTGAATACAGTAGAAGAGATGAAAGTAATTTTAACATGACCAATTAATAAAAGATTAGGAGCTTTAACACAAGCACTAACACTTGTTGTCAGTTCAGATCCTGTCCCAATGTTATCTATAGCCAGTGTGACTTCATAGAGAGCTGCTGCTAACTTCCAGATTTGCTGTTGAAAATGACCTGCTTCTGATTGTCAAAGGCCTACAGACATCTCTTTTTGCCCAATGTTTGATTGATTCCCTGTCCAATCAATAACTTGTATTTTACTAGAAACATTAAACCACATTGGGGGTTGATTTAAACATTCTGTCCAACTAATGACCTTGTCAAGGTCCTGTCCCACGTTCTCTGTGGGTACCGATCCACAAGGTTGCAACTCATGAGGATCAGGGGCAAGTCCCATATAATATTTGGGCATGCCCATCTCTATACCTTGAGTAACAGTTTGTGAAATCTTTTTCTTCCACGTTTGAAGAAACACTGAAAGACATCCATCATTAGTACTATTCTTTACAAAGCAAACAGGAATCTCGTCACCGAATGTATTGAAGGTTACAGTCTTATAAATTGTCTTCCCTGTCCAGGGAGACCCAAGAAGTTGAGCATTATTACTGGTTACAAGAATCTCCGGTCTGGACCACACTGTTGGATGTATCAGTGGTGGGTCAGGAACATAGGCCCAGTGGACTTCACTGTGTGCAGGAATCATCATCATCAGTAGGGGTATCAGCAGGAAGATGGGGTTGATCCATCTGTCACACCAGCCTTTCTGGCAGCCACTGGGCTCCATTTTCTTTCTGTGAAAAACACAAACGTAACCTCATCCCCATATGAGTACAGGGTCGAGTCCATGCCATTGGCCTGTCATAGGATCTTTCTACTTTACTGAAGCATACGTAGTGGAAGTATGAGGATGTCAAAAACGCTCAGCAGCTGAACATCCATGAATATCCAAATTTAAAAAATTTAGAATAAAAAGAGCATGATTTAAACAATTTTGTGGTGAATGGGGGTATAACTCCCCCCTTTTTATTTTATGAAGGTATTGTTTTAAAGTTCTGTGAGCTCGTTCTACAATACCTTGTCCTTGAGGATTATAGGGGATCCCAGTAATATGGGTAATATTAAATTGTCGACAAAAACTCTTAAATGTTCGACTGCAGTATGCAGTTCTGTTGTCTGTTTTAATCTGTTTGGGAACACCCAGTATAGAAAAACAACGCAGGCAATGATTAATTATATTTTTAGTTGTTTTTCCTGTTAAAGCAGTTGTAACTAGAAAGCCTGAAAAGGTGTCAATAGTCACATGTACATATTTTAGTTTTCCAAAGTCAGAAATATGAGTAACATCTATCTGTCATAATTGATTAGGTATAAGTCCTCGAGGATTAACACCATTATGTGGTACAGGAAGAAATTGAGGACATTCAGGACAAGTCTTTACAATTTGATTTGTACATTCTCTAGAAACACCAAATTGTTGTCTCAAGCTATTACTATTTTGATGATGTAGAGAATGAGATTGTTTGGCTAACTGTTCTTGTGTAAGGCCTATAACCTTTCTGGTATATAAATCTGTTGTGGCATTGTCCTCACTAAGGGGTCCGGGTAGTCCAGTATGAGCTCTTAGATGTCCTATAAAATAAGGAACTGTACGTTCTCTTAAATTAAGTTGTATTTGTATAAGTAATTGTAAAATTTGAGAATTAGCAGTATTTAAAAAAGGAACAGTTTCAAGTAATTGTAAACCATGAGCTATATATTGGCTATCAGTATACAAATTAAAAGCTTGGTTTTTCAGCATTTCAAAAACAACAGCTACAGCACGTAGTTCAATTATTTGTGCTGAAGCAGGGGGAAACTCCAGAGAATGAACTTGTGATCTAAACACATATGTTGTCTTCTCATTAGATGATCTATCTGTAAACACAGTAAGTGCATTTTCTATGGGCTGCATGCGTAAATTTATAGAAAATACAAAAGCATGCATAGAGGAAAACTATAACAATTCATCTTATGGATAATTATTATCAAATTTGCCTAAAACGTTTGTCATGTAATAAGCCAAATATCATTATTCTGTAATAACCAATCTAACTGTTGTTTGGAATAAGGAATAAATATTTCATCAGGTTCTTTCCCAAAATATTTTTTAGATTCTATTCTACAATTCTGTATTAACAAAGTACAGCTTCATAATAGGGTGTTAAAACTTTACTTGGAGATGAAGGAAGATGGATTAATGGTCCCTTTTGTCAAAGGACTGCTATGGGTGCATGAGTTGTAGCAAGGATGCAAGCAGCCAACAATTGATTATAATCTATATAATGTATCTGCTGTTGGCTAATAGCTTCCTCCACCTTCTGCAAAGCTATCTGTCCCTCATCAGGTAACTGTCGAGGGGAATTAGGATTTGTATCCTCCTGGAGGGTGTCAAACAGAGGTTCAAGTTCTCCTATGGTAAATTTAAGATGAGGTCTTAGCCAATTAATACCTCTTAACAACTTTTGAGAATCATTAAAAGTAAACCATTTTTTGGTATGTACACCTGTAAGTCAGAAGAGGACGCTAGATCTCATTACAGATGACTGTGAGCCACCATGTGGCTGCTGGGAATTGAACTCAGGACATCCAAAACAGCAGTCAGTGTTTTTAACTCTCCGGCCCTAATTATCTTATCTTATTGGAATTTTCTGTGCCACAATCTGTTTAGGATATAACTGAGATCTCAAACATTGAAAAAGATATTGCCTTTGAATCTTTTTCTGGAGCAACAAGCACTCTAAAATTTTAAAGCTCATTGTATTAGAGCAAAGGCTTGCAGAAAAACTCCTTCAGAGAGTTCAGCTAATAAAATATATAATGAATAATATACACTGAGAGATTTAAACGCTTAACTTTCTGTATTAAAGCAACAACAAATTTTTTTTATATAATGTAACTATTCTTTGAGGCAAACCTTTTTAATGAATCGCTTCATGGGCTCTCAAAAATTACAAGTAAATTCACTTAATGTAAACCTCATCACCTTTACCAGGATGTAAAGGAATGTTATAAAAACAATCTTTTAAATCTATAATAATTTTATATGCATTTACTGGAATGGCAGCTGGAATAGGCAAGTCAGGTTGTAGTGCCTCCACAAGTTCTATAGCCTCATCAACCCTTCACAGCAAACCATGCAACAATTTTCACCTGCCGAACTTTTTCTTAATTACAAATATGTGTGAGTTAAAATCCCAAACCTGTGATCTAACTGTAATTTGCAGCCAATGGAAAAGTGACAATTCAACTATAACCTTCGAGTTTTTCTTGTTAACACCAGAGCACAACCATGACTTTGGAAAGTAAAACTCAACCTCTAACAATCAATCCAGTTTCTAAAAACACCAATGCTACAAAGTTTGGCTGTCAATTCCTGTACAAATGCAAGACACACCCCCATGCTGTAAAGTTTGGCTGCCAATTTCTGTACATGAATGCAAGACAGTACAGCTTCTGATACTGCAAAGAGACACTGCCCTAAATCTTTTATAAGTCTTTATAGCACATAAAGTATTACCTAGTTTAGACATATCTTTAGAGACCTGTTTCCCTGGGTCAGCTCATGCCACGTGTTGTGGTTCAGAATGATTCTAACCTTGAGTTACCAGTTTTAAATCAACTTTCTGTTACCAATGTTGTAATTTTTTAATTGCACCCAATAACTTACAAGCCAATAATCTATAACCAAGACATGTAGAACATTTTTATACTTTTAAACACCAATCAAAAACAAAAATGAAGTGGCTGCACACATTTACTTATTTAAAACCAGACAAAACTCACAGTTTTTCTACCTATAATTTCAAGAGAAGCACCTTGTCACCTGCTGGACCCAATAATCATAGTCACAGGTTTTTCTGGAAGAAACAACTGTCAGCTCCTTATCATAGAAGGTAAAAAAAACCTGCTGGCCCCTTTAAGAGGGGCTTTTACAGACAGTGAAACCATGGCAGGGTTTCTCCAGCTGTGCTAGACTCCACGCCACAGCTGTAGGGCTCCAAAGGACAATTGAAACTACTTTTTATTTTTTACTTTTTATTTTTACCCTTTTTTTTAAAAAAAAAAACAAAAAACTAGTTAAAAACTGAATCAAGGGCTGAACAACCAGCAGATAAAGTTTTAACCGTTTTTCTTTTAAACATGAAACATGGAACATTCAAGCAACAAAACAAAAACAGACACAAACTGACAGACATGGACAGATTGGTACACCAAGGACAAACAATAGACAGAGAGGAAAGAGGATTAGATGTCCCATGAAAGGGACCCAGATATCCTACCTACAGGACCCAGAACCAAGCATTTCTCCACTTGGAGACAGAGAGGAGGCAAGATGTCCCCTGACCTCCCACTGTTCCTAGGAGAGCTCTGAGACAGCTTAAGTTCATTTTTTTTCTCTTTCTCTAAAGCATCCCCAGATTGTCGGGGAGGACTGCTTTTCTCAAACCCATGTCTAGGGTGTAAACTGTCTCTAGTCAGGGTCCAAAGACTAAAAACATCTATGGGAATTTTTTCAGGACCGTGTGCTGTGTAGTACCCTTTTATCCCTTCTCCCACTCTCTCCCATGTCTGTAAATTTATCGTACCTTCCTCAGGGAACCAAGGACAGATTTCCCCTATAAAAATCAGAAACTGGGTAATTTGTTTCTGACTTATTTTCGCTCCTCTGGCTTTTAGCATATTTTTAAGCCTGTATACAAAAGGCATTCTTCCATTCCCTTGCCCCATCCTTATGGGGTCAACTTACCACTGGCCCAAATTTTTTTTTACCTTACTTACCCCTGTAAGTAGTCCTGCGCGTGCTTCCAATTTCCCACGGTGTCCTTCACTGTACCTCGCTTTCTGGAGCCACACGTTGGGCGCCACCTGACCAAGCCCGCTCAGTCAGTCAACAGGTCTCCAGCTCAGGAGTGAGGATTAAAAGAAAAGAGACAGTTAGACAATATTGCAGCAGAAGGCAGGTTCATTTAATTCAACTTTTCTTTTAAACCCTTTTAATTACATACAAGTATTTAGGTCAGTTCTAGGTTTGAGGAACCAACACTACAATAGAAACAGTCAAGGAACAAACAAGGCAATATACAGAGTCCTGTGATCACCCCGTGATCCTCTCATGATCGCTGGTTCTAAGGGCTCATCAGGATGACAAAGTATCTGAGCCTACTTCCCTGTCCTAGCCCACAGTCATATTCATGCCTGAGGCTTACCTCTTTGTTTTAGCCTAAGACTAGGATTCCTGACTGAATTTACTTCTCTGTTTTAGCCTAAAAATAGACTCCTGCCTGAACTTACTTCCTTGTCATGGCCCAAAGTCAGATTGTCTAAAGCCGAATTTCTTGTCCTTGGCCAATGTCAGATTCCTGCCAAGCAGCCCCAATGGCTTCCCACAGTGGTGGTGGTGTCCCAGGTCTTTAATGTCATCTGACACCCCATGACTGTCAGAAAAAAGGGCTGATCAGACCTGACATCGTTAAAGGGAGGTGTTAGCTGATGCTGGCTGGCTGGCCTTTCCTTGGCCTGTGATTTTGGTTTACATGGCTGTTTCCTCACTTCCCCACCTCCCTCCCTCACACTGTCTTTTTTGCCTCCCAATAGTTGTTATTTGTACTGTGGGCACAGCGTTCAGGGCTTCTCTCAGGCTGGGCATTTTCTCAAAATATTCTTTCCTGCCTACTCAGCCCCTATAGGGCTTCCAGCTCACCCCTTAGGGAGGCCTGCTGGGAGACACGAATGGCTGGTGCAGACTCAAATCTCTTTTCCTGTAGAAGGCCGACCTGTGATCATAAGAGGACTGTATTTTAGGCACGGGCAGAGGCTAGGGTGACAGGGAAGCCTCCAAGTCCTGCTCACACAGCTGACATTTATTTATTTCTGTTCGTTTTGTAGTTCGGGTAAAGGAGCCCAGGGCCTCACAGATGAAGCCAATGCTCTGTCATTAGGTTGCGCTCCCAGCCCTAGGCAGCTGGAGTCTATCAAGCCTGAAGTCCACAGGTGGATCTCTTCCCTCAGCAGCTCCCTTTCTTGTCTCGTTTGGTATTTAACTGACTCAACCTGTCCAGTCCTGTGTCTTAGGCCTCACAGGGCTGGAAGCATCTCGCTGCTTGGTGGATGTGTTTGCGGCTTCCGTGGTTCTTCAGTATCTGAAGATCAGGGGTGAAGGTGGGCACTGAGGACCAAAGACCTGCCATCCAGTCAACGATGCTGATTCAACCATCAAGGGCTTCACACTAGAGCTGCCTTCAGTAACTCTGCATTGGTGGCTCATGCCTGTAATCCCAGCAGGTAGAGCAGGAAGATTGGAAATTCATTGACCTTCTGGACTTCTTCCTATCGACACAGCACTGCCAGAGGCTCCCATGGGCCCCTCATCTTTGGCTATGAACCAAATTTGAGGCCAACCTGGGCTACATGAGGCCTCATCTCAAAAAAACCTTAGAAGAAATCTATCTGTATCAGTGATAGAGGGTATGGGCCAGGGAGATACCAGGGAGGCAGAGCCTGACTGGAGCAGACGTGGGTATTTGTAGCAACAATTCTGGAATTTTGGTTTCTTAAAAAAACCCACAAAAATATTATAAGAATGTTTTCATTTTAATCCCAGGTGTGGGGCTATGCTTTGGACTGTCTGAAGCAGCTGACTATGATTGGCTTCGTGCTCTAGCAGAGGTGTGGTTTTGCCAGCTGCAGATAGTTTTTGCAATTGCGTGACATGTGGAATTCTGGGAACTTTTCAGAAGGCATATAAATGCTAGGGCCCAAGAGGCAGGGTTGGTGGGTTGTGGTCATTCAGGGGAGTTGTTTGTAGTTTGTTGGTAGTTGTGAGAGAACTAGGTTAGCCAGAACCATGTTAACACCACGACAGGCTGCAGACTGGCAGTTTGGGAGACTAAGTTTCTGTTTTCCAGAACTAGGAAAGTCCAAAACGAGTCAATTCCCGGAGCTGCCAGGAGTTGCGGTAACCAATCCCAAAGAAAGGCATCTACATTTCCTGAAGATAAAGACAACCAATCGAGGGAAAGAAAGGTAAAATATTGGGTTGTAGTGTGCGTGGGTCCTTTGGGTTGATGTGTGGGTCCCACCTCTGTCTCGCCAAGCGGCTAGGGCCTCTTGTGGGGACAGAGGCGCAGGAATTTGACTGTGTTTACTCCACGCTGGCGCTGAGCAGACATCCGGCTGTGTGAAGCAGCAGGACAGTGTTCAGGGGTGAGAGGGCACAGTCTGAGATCCTACGGGGAGCCAGAGCTCTTGGGTTGGGGGGTCCCTGGGCCAAAAGATGGCCGGGGACTGGTTGGTTCAAGATCAAAGTGGGGGTGTTCGGGCTAGATCGGCCCGGAGCTGAAGAGGAGAGAGGGAAGGAGGAGCTCTGGCTGCGTCGGTCCTGCGGGGATGAGAGTCTTGGTTGTGGTGGCTCGCTTGGCTGGGTCACAGCTGGCTTGGCTTGCTTGCTTGGGTTTCTGGGCCTCGGTGGCTGAGAACGTAGAGAGGTCATCAGCCGGAGTCTGGTGAAATACATGCTGTCCTTTAGGATCACCTGAGGTCTCCAGCGATTTCTAGCCGGTGCTCAACCAGAAGCCATGCTGTCCTTTTCCTATCCTAAAGTATAACTCGCCTACTCCTACCCTTACAGGCTTTAAATTGCAAAGCCTATGCCTCTGTCTTCCATCCTGATGTATGGCGGACCCTTGCATGCTGGATCTCTGCAGAATAAACGCTCGTTGCTGTTGCTTGCTATTGCAGTCTGGGGTATCACTCTGGCGAATCACGAACCCTTACTCTTGTGCTCAAGAAACTCTGTTTCTTGAAACTCTTTGTTTCAAGAGGAAACAAAAAAATTAGATCTTCTCTTTCTCTCCCCTCTTTCTTTTCTGTGAAATCTGGTGGGGAAAAAGAATTCACAAAATAGCTAAGACTAGCTACAGATATTATCCTGCCAGGGAGGCTGGGTCCTCCAGCCAAGGGGGGAGAGGAGTGTGGCTCTGCTCCTATCATGCCCTGACCTTCAGATATGGTTATGGTCCTAAGGAAGATTTTGGGATGTCCTTGGGACTTGGTGGGCCTCCCTTGGCCTGCGGGAGACAGAGTGGGGAGGAAAGCACAGTTGGTTCTAAGGAGAGAGGTTGAAGCCACAGGCAGCTGTGCCTCTGGGGAATTCAAGCCTCACTGTAGCTAAGGGGTACAAGAAGAATGATCCCCAGGAGGGGGCAGCAGCTGGATTGCTTTACAATTGGATCTGTCAGCTCTTGGTCGGTGTGCTCAGACTTGCTCTGCTTAAGTCCCACCCTGTCCAGGACAGACAGAGGGGGGAGTGCTGCTTAGGGTACCAGGCCTCGGCTTCTCAGTCAGGCTGGGAGCTGCTCTGTCAGTTGTACTTGTTGGTTTATTTATTTAGGTTTATTTTTATTACATGGGTGTGAGTTTGTCTGATTTGTGTGTTCCAAGTGTGTGCAATGCTTACCAAAGCCAAAAGAGGGTGTCAGACTTCTGGAGCTGGAGTTACAGATCTTGTGAGCTGTGGCCATGTGGGTGCTGGGAAGCAAACACCTGTCATCTATAAAAGCAGCCAGTGCTCTTAACTGCTGAGCCATCTGTTCAGCCCATTTGCTTTGAGACATGGTTTCACGTAGACCAAGCTGACCCTGATTCCTCAATCCTCCTGTCTCTACTGCCTGAACATTTGCAAACTGCTCAAGACTCTGTGACCAGCCCTCCATGGTGCTGCTGCAGGAAGCCATAGTTCTCAAGTGTGGTCAAGGCTCTGACAAGCCCTGCATGGTGATGTCCATTTGTCTCAGCCTTGCCCTGGACACCTGTTAGGGAGGGGCAGGTTCCCAGGAATGTAGTTTGGGAACAGTGCTTTTATCCTGTTCTGAGCCTGGACATTCTCCTGGGGCCAGGCCAGGCTTGTGGCAGGAGGTGATTTATGAGCTGATGAGTGGATTCATTAATTTGCAGGGCAGACATGCTGACAATCTAATTGACAACAGCCATTTGCCCAGGGCGGGCTTCCCTGGCTGGGAATAAGATCCAGAGGCCAAGAGGGCTCTGGAGGTGACTGGGGGCACTGGAGGAGGAGAGAAGAGGGACCTTGACAAGCAAAACACAGAAAGATTACTATGTAGGCAGCCTGGCTGCTGTCTCAGCTTCAAGCCTTAATAGAGCTACTGGTGATTTTCACAGCACTGAGCACTGAGGAGGGGCTGGCTTGTGGGGAGATAACCGTTTGTTTTACCACTCAGGTGGCTCAAACCCAAGTCAGGAGATCCCAGGGCCCTTTTACACTGCCTCTCAAGCCTTGGCTTGACCCCCTTCCCTCCTCTCAAGCCAGGGAACTCAGCCCAGCCTTTTGTTGTTGTTTAATTGCTTTCATGGTTAACTGCAGGGATTTATAGACTGGTGTGCCACTTTATACGCTGAAGCTTTCATGGAGATCAATCCAGACTGTTAGACCTCTTCCTCCTTTTCCTCCTCTTCCTCCTCTTCTTCTTCCTCTTCCTCCTCCTCCTTCCTCTTTTTCCTCTTCCTCCTCTTTTTCCTCCTGTTTTTTTTTTTTTTTTTGAGACAGGGTTTCTCTGGAACTAGCTCTGTAGATTAGGCTAGCCTCAGAGTCACAGATTTATTTTCCTGCCTTTCTCTCCTGAATGCTGGGATTAAAGATGTGTGGGGCCACTGTCTAGCTCTCGCTTCCTTACTGAAGTATTTGAAATCTCTTCACGGGCAGTAAGTTGTGGGTGCTCTCTTGGACACTCTTGGGAGACTGACACTGGAGGATGGTTTGCTCAGTTCAGTTTAGGGATTCCAATCTAGCCTGAGCAACATAAGGAACCCAGGTCTCTAAACACTGCCCCCCACCCCCCAAATCTAAGCCAAATTCTTCTCTTCCAGCTACATGGTGAACTCCAGTTGCTTTGCAGTGTAGCTGAGCTCATAACTGTGACTTTGGTCCACTGACCAAGTCTCTTTCCCCTTTGTACTCCTAGGAGTAGGAGGTGGGCTGGTTTGTGTTTGTGACAGGGCCCAGGCTGGCCTAGGATGGCCTTGAACTCTTGATATCCTCACTTTAGTTTCCCATGTGACTGAGGCCATGCTGTGATTCTTTCTGGACCTGGCTTATTTCACTTCACGAAGTGTCTCCTGCGTTCATCCCCGCACCCCCACAAGTGACAGGAGCCTCCCTCCCTAAAGCAGTTGCCCTTGGCTCTACTTGCTGAGGCTTCTTAATGTGAGGGACAGGGTTGTGCCAGGCCCTCTTCCTCCAAACTTGGGACAATGGCAGAGCATGGTAGATCTCAGAAATTCTAACTCATCCCGGATTTTCTTTGGGGATTGTTCTCTGATCCTGGCCTCCATAGTATTAGGCTGGGAACGCTGAGCCTTTGAGAACCCCGTTATGAATCTTCACTGCACAGTGGGGCTGTTGTGGTCAATGCCATATATTGGAACTGGCCCCCAAAATCCAGGTTAAATGATACCGAGTCAAAAGGGAGCTGAAGGAGTCTCCAAAGGCTGGGCATGGAGGTGACACTGATGCCGTCACTGGGGAGGCTAAGGCGGGTGATCTCTAGTTTGAGACCAGCCTAGGCTACTTGGTATCCTTTCTTAAACAAGCTGGGTTGGGATATAGCTCAGTTGGTAGGTTACTTACCTAGAATTTGTGGAGTCCTGGGTTCAATGGCTAGGCCTGCATAAATGGGTGTGGTCTACATAGCAGGTTCTAGGCCCGCCCGGCTACGTAGTGACACCCTGTTTAAAAAACAAAGCTAGTTGGGGCTGGAGAGATGATCAGAGGTATAGTGCACTGGCTGCTCGTGCAGAAGACCTGGGTTCAGTTCCCAGCATCCACATGGTGGCTCACAACCACCTATAACTCCAGATCCAGGGGATCTGTCGGTCTCCATAGGTGCCTGTGTGACATGGAATACAGACAAGCACACAGAAATACACATAAAAAAATTTCTAAACCTTGCTTTGATTACATTTATGGATGTGTCAGCATGTCTGTGCATGGATTTGTGTACACATATGGAGGTCAGAGGTCCCTTTGGTTCTTGCTTTCCGCTGTGTGGGCCCCAGGGATAGAATTCAAGCTGTCGGGCTCTGCAGCAAAGCCTTTACTTGCTGAGCAGTCTGTTCAGCCATGTTTCTGTTCTGTCCCCATTGGGCTCCAGCAGTGGGGGACTTAGGAGCAGCTCTGTGCCTGTGGTAGGAAGGAGGGAGTAGGTCCTTCCTGTCTGCCTTCTGCGGGCATCACCACATGGCTTCATGTGGTGTCACCACACAGCGCTTCCTTCCTGCTGTGGTGGCTGGAGCTGAAGCTTTGCCTGCAGGCAGATGGATTCCCACATGGAGAGTCATGCATGATGTTGGTGTCTGCTTCTTAGAGGTCCATGTCCCAAGCTTCCTGACTTCAGTAGTCCCAAACCCTAGTTCATCCACTCAGCAGTGTAGGTGGTTGCTGCATTCAGAAAAGTCATCCTGCATGGCTTTGGCAGCTCTTCTGTGTCTTTTCAGTTCCCTGATGTTTCAGTCTACTCTTGATGACCATGACAAAATATTTTGAGGTGGGGCAAGTTATAGAGAACGTGTATTTAGGCTGAGGATATAGCTCAGCTGTGAGAGGGCTTGTTTAGCATGCCTGAGGCCCTGGCTTTGACCCCAGCACCACATAGACAGGGTGTGGGGTACACACCTGCAATTCCAGCATATGGAGGGTAGAACAGAAGGGTTGGGAGTGAAAGATCCTCAGCTACCCAGAGTTAGAGGCTAGCCTGAGCTCCAGGCAGAGGAATGTACACAGAGAGTTAGAGGCTAGCCTGAGCTCCAGGCAGAGGGGTGTATTGGTGTCAAATTACCGCTAGTGTGTCTACTCTGGTTTTCTCCTTTTTTTCTTATTTTTTCAATTCTTTTTTTGTTTGTTTTTTCTGTTTTTGCTTTTATTTATTTATTTATTTATTTATTTGGTTTTTTGAGATAGGCTTTCTCTCTATGTAGCTCTGGCTGTCCTGGAACTCGCTCTGTAGACCAGGCTGGCCTCGAACTCTCCATTCATTTAAGTGTAGAGTGTTTTGTCTATCTGTCCATGTGTGACTGGTACCCATGGAGGCCAGAGGAGGGTGTTGGATCCTGGGGAACTGGAGTTACAGATGGTTGTGAGCTGCCATGTGGATGTCTAGAATCAAACCCAGCCAAGCACTCTTACCACTTGAGCTCTCTCCAGCTGTCTTGATTGTTTTGAAACGGGGTCTTGTGGCTTGAGTGGAGTGGCCCCCATAGGCTCATGGGGAGTGGCACTGTCAGGAAGTGTGGCCTTATTGGAGGAAGTGTGTCACTAGGGGCAGGCTTTGAGGTTTCAGGACTGATGTCTCTCTTCCTGCTACCTGCTGATCTGGATGCAGAATTCTTGGCTACCTGTCCAGCCCCATGTCTGCCTGCATGCCACCATGCTTCTTGCTGCAATGGTAACAGACTAAACCTCTGAACTGTAAAGTTATCCCCAATTACCATAGTTGCTGTGGTCATGTTTGTTTCTTCACAACAATAGAAACCCTAACTTAAGACAAGTCTCATATCTTAGGCTAGCCTTGAACTCATGATCCTATTGTCTCTGCCACCCAAGAGTTTGAATTACAGGGTATGCTGTCATGCCCAGCCCTCTTCTAATAAGCACCCCCAAATCTAGTCAGGGGCTCTACTAGATGGAATTATCTAGCCCTAACACCCCTACACACACACACACACTGCACATACAAGCACACATATACACCAGCACACACACATACCACACACATATACCACACATACACAACATATACACATATACCCAACACACATATCCCCCCCACATACACAGCATATGTATACACCAGGACCCACACACACACAACATACACCACACATACACCAGTATACAGACACCACACATATACACCAGGACACACACATACACATACCACCACACACACTCCAAAACCACACCTTTGGGTGCCATCATTAGATTGGGTTACATCCTCTCTCTGACTGCCAACCCCTTTCCTTACCCACTTTCTTTTGCAATGCTTGGGACAGTGCCCAGAGTGCCTCATACACCAGACTTCGTTCTCCGGGGAATGATTCTTACTCTGTAGCCAGGGCTAGCCTCCAATTTACCTTCCTCCTTGTCCCCATGGCCTGCTAATAATTATGTTAAATTTCCTCTTTGAGGACTTACATGATTTCTGTATCCGATGGGACCCTGGCAGGTTCAGACTGGGAACCCCACAGTGCCTGACTGTGGGGTTCCAGTGGTGATAGGCAGCTGATGGCTGGAGGACCATTAGGCTGAGACCTGTTCTTCTGACGGGTCCCCCACCCCCACATGCTGCCCTCCACTGGGC
This sequence comes from Grammomys surdaster, assembly GCF_004785775.1. Lineage (NCBI taxonomy): Eukaryota > Metazoa > Chordata > Mammalia > Rodentia > Muridae > Grammomys > Grammomys surdaster. The sequence goes on from NW_021604650.1 coordinate 1,306,353, forward strand.
GACAGTGGTAGCTGCCACCACCTGCAGTGTCTAGCTTGGCTCCAGGTCTGTTGGTTGGCCCCTTCATGCTCACTTGAAGTCACAATGTCAGTTTGTGTGTGGGGCCAGCTGTGTTCAGTGCTCATGTTTCTGGGCTCCTTTAAGTGTGTACTCTATTCTCCAAAGTCCCTCACGAGGAATTGAGCTCCACAACTGCTGTCCCTGACTGCAGCTCCAGAGGACAGTGGTTCCTGGTGCACCTTCCTGGACTATCCTGCTTGGGTGGTTCTGATTAACTCTCTGCGAGCCATGTTGGATCTCTTACCTCTGAGTCTCCTCTTTTGACCACTGAGAAGCCTGACTTGTGTTCAGTGACATCTGTTGGGGACTCCTTATGCCTCATCCCTGCCTCCTCAGCCCGGGAGACATAACCCTCTCCTTAGGGTTAGGAAATACTGGATTGCTTCAGCCTGGTGCTTACCTTCATTTTCCTGTCACCTTTTCTTGGCTCCTTGCTGGCTGTAATATTGGTTTTGAGCCATTTCCTTTTCTCCTTAAGTCGGCTGCCCGGCTGGAGCCCGGTGACAGGAACAAATGCATGGTTTTTTTTTTTTTTTTTTTTTTTTGTAGCAGAAACAGGTGGTTGGCCTCTCAGAGCCAGACTGTCTTGGTTTAAGTCGCTGCCTCCTCCATCAACTCACTGTGTGACTTTGAAGACATTTTTAACCTCTCTGTGCCTGCATCGCCTGTGGAATGTACGTACACCTTCCTTCTCGGCGGAAACTGCCACTATGCATTAATGCTCCTCTAAAGTGGGGTGGAGGGTGTGTGGAGGGTGCGTGCGCGTGGGGTGCATGCGCACCTGTGGGGTGTGTGTGTGTGTGGGGGGGGGCTAGATCCCCTGAAACTGGAGTTACAGACTGTTGTGAGCTGCCATTTGGGCACTGGGTCTTGAACATGAGACCTCAGTGAGAACATCCAGTCCACGTAACCACCGAGTCAGCTCTCCATAAGAGAAGTATTGCTAACACCCATCTGAATAGAGTGCAGCAGTGTTTCTGTAGCTTCCTGTATTTCAGAATGGGAGCAGAAGCTGTCTCCATTCGGGACACCTGTCAGTGTCACCTCTCTTGCAAGGCATAGCCAGGACAAAGTGCTCTTATTCAGTACTTCTATTTTTATGACCTCTCCAGAAAATCTCAAAAGCATCCTCTGTAGATTTCACTTCTACTTCTGTACATCCTGCAACATGCATATTGTGGATCTCCTTGGAGCGTTTCAGAACAAGGCATCGTGTTCACACTGTATTTCCAAACTCTTCCTATCCTTCGACTTAAACGTGTAATGTTTTGCTTAAAATGACCCTATGCTGTTAAAGATCATATGCAAACAATGAGGAAGCAGACCTCTGGACCGCGGAGCCCCTGTCACTGTGTATGTTTTCCCACTTCCACCATATGTAAATAGAAGTCCATTTTTTTCTGGATAAGTTCATCTACCAAGTGATTAGCTACGGCATGAAAAACTTCCTTCTGGATGGTGAGTGCCAAATACTGGCTTAAATGAGTACCGAGTCTCCTTAATAGTCTCCACTGCACGGTTGTACTACTGACCACTCCTACATGGCGTTCTGGATTAGGAAAGCTCAGTGGGCGCACCCTTAGTACAAGCTGACCTCATGACGGAAGGCTCCATGCTATCCTGACCCCCTCGCAGGACATTAGGCTCCAACCACAGCAGGCTTAGTGGGAACTAAGCAGTGCAGACTGCGGCCACAGGGGCCAGGACTCAGTCTCCACATTGTGATCCTTTTAAAAACATTAAATTTATTAAATTGATTGTATTTTCTTGTGCTTTTTTTTTTTAAAAAAAAATTTGTGTGTGTGTGCATGACCCATGTATGTGAATGTATGTATACAGAGGCCAAAGAAGGCTCTCCTGGAGCTATGAGCAGCTCATGAGTGAAAGTACGCTTAGCTGGGGGTTAACTCTCCAGCATGCCGCGCCCTCTTTCTCACTCCCTTCCCAGCCCTGCTCCCCGCCCCTGTGTGTGTGTGTGTGTGTGTGTGTGTGTGTGTGTGTGAGGTTTCATGGAGGGCTCAGTCATGTAGGCAGGTGGTTCTACTTTAACCATTTTGTCTCCAGCTCTCTCGGAGATCAAACGGATACAGAGGGTCCCCCAGGGCTCCAGGAAAACAATCACTGAGACTTGCCATAGATCACGTGGCTGGAATGGAGGAGTGTGGCTCAGTAGTAGGGTGCAGGAGGTACTGACTCAACCCAGCAAGCATCTGAAGTCAAAAGTTCACATTGCTGCCATGGGGAGATGGCTCAGCGAGTACAAGCCTGATGACCCGAGTGTCATCCCCAGGGCACATGTTACCAAGCTAGATTCAGAAGCACAAATGTGCAATCCCAGCGTGCTCCTCTTTCCATATTGAAGGAGCAAAGGAATGTGTACAAGCTGGTACGCTCCTGGACAGTTTGGCTGGAATGAACAGAATAGTAGAAATTACAAGAGTGCTTGCCTGCAAGCAAGGTGGAGACCTTCTGAAAGTCGTTCTCTGGCCTCCAGTGACCTCTGACCACACTGCACACAAGCCCTTCCTCCCTCACACACTAAAAACAAACCGGCCAACTGCCTCCAGAAAAGGCCACATTTCCCTACAAATGGGAGAGAACCCTGGTGATGGGACATCCTGTGTCTGTGGAGAAGTAGGTTCAATCTTCAGGTGCTAAGACTGTCAGTTTGCTGGACAGAAGCCCAGCGAACAGTAGCAGCTGGGGACGGCAGTTTCCAAGTCTGGCCTCTGGCTTTATGAAAGGTGACTTTGAATGGCTGCATTTGTTCCTGAAGCAGCCTGGGCAACTCACAGTTACTGTGACAAAGGACTCTGCACGAGGCCTTGCTGTCAGGAACAGCAGGAGAGATAAAAGGCTCTCTTTAAAACTTTCCTTTTCATGTCCAACATGTCAGATACACACACAGTGGAGGGGGCGGTAGATGAAGCCAGGTGGTCCCACCACCCCACAGCCTGCAGGGACCACAGCAGGGATTTTGTTCTTCTGGCTCTGTCTTTCCTCCTCTCTATTCCTCACCACTGGAATGCTTAAACTAAATCTCAATCATAAAGTAACTTCATGTGTGTAACTCCCTCTTTCAAAAGGATGCCGTTTTATCAAGGAGCCATGAAGCATCTTTATCACACTCGGAAAGAAAAATCCTGAGCCACTTAGACAGGCTCGGCACTCAGACATGCTGTGATCAGACATCCTCATTTGTCTTAAGTGTCCCTTGTCTCTGTGGTTGTAAGGATCTTAAAAGGTCCAGGTGGCATTTGGTTGCTAGTTCTGGAAAGTCCTGCTAGTTCTCAGCTGCCTCACCTTTTTTAAAAAATTTAAATTCAATTTAATTGCCATTATCTTTGTGAGGCAGGGTCCCACTGTGAACTGTGGACTGGCCTGGAAGTCTAATGCAAACCAAGCTGGCCTTGAACTCAGAGATCTGTTTTTGTCTGCTTTCCAAGTACAGGGATTAAAGGTATATGCTACCATGTCCTGCATACTTTTCCTCTTTCCCTTTTAAAAATTATTTAAATATTTTATGTATATAGATGTTTTGCCTACATATCTGTGTATCACATGCATTCCTGGTGCCCATGGAGATGAGAAGAGGGCGCTGGATCCCCTGGAATTGGAGTTACAGATGGTTGTGAGCAGCCATGCGAGTGCTGGGAATCAAATCCAGGTCTTCTAGAAGAGCAACCTGTGTTCTTAACCTCAGAGCTGTCTCTTCAGCTGTACCTTCCTCTCTCTCTCTCTCTCTCATTCTCTCTCTCTCTCTCTCTCTCTCTTTCTTTCTTTTAAATCACCGTTTATTTTTGTCTTTGGTTTCTTTGCCTGTTTTCTTTTGTTTTGTTTTGAAACAAGGTCTCTCTGTATAGCCCTGGCTGTTCTGGAACTTGCTCTGTAGACCAGGCTGGCCTTGAACTCACAGAGATCCTCCTGTCTTTGTCTCCACTGTCTTTTTTAAAAATCCATGTCACACCACTGACTTTCTTGAAACCCAGTCATTTCTGTCCCAAGGATTGACTCATCTCCTGGGCACCTCAATGTCTCACACTTCTCTTCCTCTTTTTTTTTTTTTTTTAATATGAATTTTTTTTTTAATTTATTTATTTTATATAAGTGAGTACACTGTTGCTGTCTTCGGACACACCGGAAGAGGGCATCGGATCCCATTACAAATGGTTGTGAGCCATCATGTGGTTGCTGGGACTTGAACTCAGGATCTCTTGAAGAGCAGTCAGTGCTCGTAACCGCTGAGCCAGCTCTCCAGCCCACTTCTCTTCCTCTTAAATATTCATCTATTTAAAAATGTCAAGTGTGAGTGTGTGTGTCTGTCTGTGTGTGGTCTAGAAGAGGGTGTTTATTCTCCTGGAGCTGGAGTTAAGACAGTGGGCTCCTCAGTGTGGGTGCTGGGGACTGAACTCTACAAGAGCAACAAGTGCTCTTAGTCGCCAAGCCATCTCTCCAGGCTCCCCCATACTTCCTGAAAATGGACGTCAGCTTGCTCTGTGCTTGGGATCTTGTTTGTTTTATGACAGGTTCTCACATAGCTGAGGTTGACCCTGAACTCCAGGCCTATACCACCACACCTGGCTGTGGCTAATGTCTTGACTGTCTCCCAGAGTTAAGGGCTTGCTCCCCAGAACAGCTCTATTGGAAGTAGCAGAAGCTCTAAGGGGAGAGAGTTGTTAATGTAACCCTTAAAGGGGACAATGTGACCAGACTGCTTCGTTCTCCCTTTTGCTCCACCATGTGCTCCTGTCACAGTGTGCTGCTTTTTACCAAAGCAATGTTTCCTCTAATTCTGCCGAAATAGACCCTTTCTCTCTTTAAGTCGATTGCCTTGGGGTGTTCATTGCTAAAAGGAAATTTGATTACTGTACCGTGTCAGGCAATGCCTGTGGTCCATTTTTCCCTCTTCCAATGATGCTACAGTAGACTGTGGTTTCAAGGGTGTCAGCCTGATTCCTCCATAGTGACGGTCCTTTCTTGGTGTTCAATCTCCAGTATTGACCTTCCAGTATTGATTCTCACTATCAAGGGTTTCAGAATTACAAGGGAAACAAATCTCTGTGCACGTCTGTGAGGGATTATCTAATTAGGCAGATAGAGGCTACATATGGGTGACACCGTTCCATGGGCTGGGGGCTTGGACTGAAAAGGAAGAGGGCGAAGCACCAGCGTTCATTGCTTTACATGGATGCACTGTGGCCAGCTGGATATTGTTCCTGTTGCCATAGCTTTCTACCTTGAAGGACCATATGCCCTGCCTTCAGTTGCTTCTGTCCGATATTTTGCTACAGCAGTGACACAGACACCCTGACTGTTGTTTGAAGGACTGGAATGTGATGGAAGGACCCCATGACCTTGGTTGTCAGACGCTTGTGGCTTGCCCCAGGCTTTCAGAACTTGTATAGCGACACCACCAGCTACCCTGTGACTATTCCGAGACCGCCATGTTGTGAGGAGCCCAGAGCAGCCATTCGGGGGGGGGGGGGAGGTCTGGGAGACAGATGGATTCAATGAGAAAAGCGTTCACACAAACAGGAGAACCTGAGTTTAAAGTTCTAGAACCTGTGTGAAAACTCAGACCAAGTACATGTGTCTGTGATCCCAGGGCTCCTCCAGAGACACAGGATGCAGAGATGAGCGAACCCCTAGAAGCTTGTGAGCCAGCTAGTCTGGTGTACACAGCAGTGAACAAGAGGACCAGTCTCAAATAGGGAGAAATTGAGAACTGCTGCCTGAGAGTGTGTGATCATACTCCCGTAATCACATACACACAATTTTTAAAAATTTTCAAGTGAAGAGGTGGGGGTGGGGCTCTCTGGTCTCTACTGACGTGTTGGAGGAGGTGAAGGCCTGAGGAGGATGGCACCATCAGGACAGGCTACTGCCTGACTCTACCTGCAGGAGGCTCTAGAAGGGATCTATTTGGCTAAGGCCAGGGGCCTCAGATCTGGCCAATAATACAGGTGTTTAGTGCACACAAGTAGGGGTAGCTTTATAGTAATGGATATTCGTTGGAGTTTCCTCTGATGTTTCAACCATTTCCAGCACAATTGTTTTCTCAGAGGCCAAAAAATGAGTTTCTCCTTTTGAAAAAGGCCTCCCCCCTCCCCGTGTGTGTTTTAGTCAAGGTCTCATGTAGCAGCAACTGTCTTGAAGTCAAAACGTAGCCAAGGATAACCTTGACTTTCTGATTCTCCTGTCTCCATGGTGCTGGAATTGCTGGCACACACCACCACACCTAGCTTATGTGGTGCTGGGATGGAACACAAGGCTTCAGGCACCTCAGGCACCGAGCACAAGCACCCTGCCAACTGACCTACACCTCAACACTGGTTTTGTTTTTTTTCTCAAATGTTTTAGATTTATTTTATCTTATGTGTATGCGTGCTTTGTGTGTATGTGTGAAGGTGTACCACATACATGCTTGGTGCTTGGGGTCAGCAGAAGGTGTCAGATCTCCTGGAACAGGAGTTATGATTGGTTGTAAGTCACCACGTGGGTATTGAGAACTGAACTTGGGTCTGACTGCTGAGCCATGCCTCTAGTCTCCTGTATTCTGTTTTTGTTTTTTATTTTTTTATTTTTTTATTAAAGATTTATTTGTTTACTATATATGAATATACTGTAGCTGTCTTCAGACACACCAGAAGAGGACATCAGATCTCATTATAGATGGTTGTGAGCCACCATGTGGTTGCTGGGATTTGAACTCAGGACCTCTGGAAGTGCAGTCAGTGCTCTTAATCACTGAGCCATCTCTTCAGCCCCTGTTTTTGTTTTTTAATTTAAGGTTAATTTATCATTATTATAATGATAATGACAATGGTGTGTGTGTGTGTGTGTGTATGTATGTGTTTGCTTATGAAGACACAATGTCTCAAGTGTTGTGAACAAGATGTAAGAGTCTGTTCTTGCTTAGCACTGTAGGACCTTGGAATTGAACTTACTGGGTTGTCAGGCTTGGGCAACAAATGCTTTTACCTGCTGATCCATCCCACCAGCCCTGCCTTTAAATTTTATATTCTCTCTGACATTGATCAGCAGAAATTCTTTCCCTCACCCTAGACCTGGCAATTGTGGGATTCTTTCTTTCCAGGGGTGCCCCACCCCATCCTCTGCCTTGCAGGGGTGTGACCTGCCCTTCTCTGATTCTTGGCTTGGATCAAGGCTGGAGAAGAAGACTGAGACAGGTGGGTAGAAAGATACCTAGGGAGGCTGAACAGGGAATTTGGTTTCCAAGGCAACCAAGAGCTAGTCTTCAAATCCTCTGAGGATCATTCTTTGTCCTGCTAATAGCCAGGTGCAGTTACCTCTGTCACCTCAGCCGCTGGGGCGGGCGCCAGAATGGGTTCCTCAGAGAAGGCACAGCATTCCTCTTTCATCTGCAGACCCTCATCTTCCTCACCCTTCCACATCCCTGCCCCAAATCTCTCCCACTCCCATGTTTTGGTGTGAGGGCTACACCCGAGGCTGTGTCCCTCCCCAGCCACCCCCTCCCTGTGCTCCATGGGATGAGTCCTCTGCTGCAGTTTGGATGTTCCCGCCAAAACTCAGGTTCAGTGTGGACTGCAATTACAATGGTGTGAGGAGGTGTGGCTGCCGAGGACCTGCAATCCCAGCACTTGAGAGGGCAAGGCAAGAAGGAAGGTCTTGAATTTGAGGCCAGATTGGGCTACATAGTGAGACTTCCATCTCAAAAATCAGATAAGGGGCCGGGGTAATGCCTCTGCTGTTCAGGGCACCGGAATGGCCTCATAGAACCCTCTGTAACTCCAGTTCTAGGGATCCAATGCCCCCTTTAGGCTTCTGTGGCTCTAGACACAACTGTGCTACACTAACACACATGCAGGCAAAACGCTCCTACATGTCAAATGATAAACAAAGTAAAGGCGTGGGACTTTTAACAGGTGACTGGGCTGGAGGGCTCGGCCTTCCAGGGTGGGATTAAGGATGGCATTGATGATTGACAGGGTGGTTTATTGTCACAAAAGTGGCCTTCCCATGAAAATGAATTTCATCTGATTTCCTTTCTTCTGCCCAGTGCTGGCCTCCTAGCCATGATGATTTGTCCAGGCTGCCTCAGAAGACAAGGCCCCTTGATCTTGGACTTCCAGTATCCAGAACTACGAAACAAACATCTATAGTTTGTAAGTTACCCACTTTGTGGTTTGGTATCATACCTACAAGAAGACAACATCTTTACTTGCTTTTTAAGAATTATTTTTACTTACACATACATGTGGGTATTTGTGGCCAGAAGAGGGCATTGGATCTCTTGGAATTGGAGTTATAGCAATGTGAGGGCTGGGCGGGAACCAGACTCAGATCCTCTGGGAGAACACTCTTACCCTTGAAGTCATGTCTCCACTCTCAGCAGCACCGCTCCTCAGAGCCTTCTGGCCTGGCCTTTGAGATCGTGGAGCCTGGGGATTCTGATGTACCTGAGCTATGGGGACAACAGCCTGAGTCTGACCCCTAGAAAGAAAGTAGACATTTGTGGTATGTCTTGGAGTCCTAGGCTACTCTCCTATGTCCCTGGATGCTGTGTGAGGTCTGTTGAAGGCAAGGGAGAGCCAGCAGGCACTGGACACGCACTGTGTGGCAGGCTGACATTGTGAGTACCCAGCACTGCAGAGCTCCTGGCTGAAGCTTCTTAGGTACCTGCATCTCATAGAGGAGGGAATGAGGCCTGGAAAGGTAGGTCTTCACGGTACCCCAAAATGCCACCGTGTGCTGACTTGTGGATGGGATTTAGACCTGAGTCTCTCTACTTGTGCCAGAGAAGGCCAGAGAGTGATGTCAGATGTCTTGCTCAGTTACACTCCTCCCCTTTGTTTAATTCATTGATTATTTTTTACATGTCTATATGTGTGAGGTGTATGCATTCATATGAGTGTGTATGGTGTGTGTACTCATATGAATGAGTCTGTGTGGTGTGTGTGTTCATATAAGTATATATGTGTGGTATATGTGTGTGTTCCTATGAATGTGCATACATGTGGTGTGTTTGTGTGTTCATATGAGTGTGTGTTTGAAGTTGAGATAAGGGTCTCCCTTGATCACTTTCAGCCTTATTCATTTGAACGAGGCCGCTCACATGAACCCAGAGCTTGCTGACTGGGCTAGTCTGGCTAGCTAGCTAGCTCTGTGCATCTGCAGCCTCTCTCTGTCTTCTGAGTTCTGGAGTTACAGACAGATTTCCACACTCACCTGGAACTTTCAAGAAAGCTGGGGATCAGAACTTGGATTCTTGTGCTTGTGTGGTAGGCCCTTCAGCCCCCTTTCTATCCCACATACTTTTTTTTTTTTTTTGAGACAGGGTTTCTCTGTGTAGTTCTGGCTGTCCTGGAACTCACTCTGTAGACCAGGCTGGCCTCAAACTCAGAAATCTGCCTGCCTCTGCCTCCCAAGTGCTGGGATTAAAGGTGTGCGCCACCACTGCCCGGCCTAGTCCCACATTCTTTTGTTTTGTTTTGTTTTGTTTTTGTTTGTTTGTTTTTTGTTTTGTTTTTGTTTTTCGAGACAGGGTTTCTCTGTGTAGCCCTGGCTGTCCTGGAATTCACTCTGTAGACCAGGCTAGCCTCAAACTCTCAAACTCAGAAGAAATCTGCCTGCCTCTGCCTCCCAAGTGCTGGGATTAAAGGCGTGCGCCACCACCACCCGGCGGTAGTCCCACATTCTTATAATTTATTGTTTTTATGCTTTGTTTTGACAGTCTCAATGTGTAGTCCTGGCTAGTCTGTAGCTTATTGTATAGACTAGGTTGGTCTTGAACTCACAGAGATCCAATTGCACCTGCCTCCCCAGTGCTGGATTAAAGACATAAATCACCAAGTCTGGCTCCCACAGTCTCACAGAACTCAGAGTTCACTAGTTTGTCTACGATGACCTTTTAGGAAGCTCCAGGGATCCCTGGGATTCTCCTCTCTCTCACCCAGTACCTGGGTCACAGCTGTGTGCTGTTGTGCCTGCCTTTTGCATGGGTTCTGGGGATCTGAACTCAGGTTCTAACACTTGTGGAGCAAACGCTTTACCTACTAAGCCATCTTCCCCGTGCTGTGTTGTTGTTGTTTATACTTACCTTTAATTGTGTGTGGCTTTTCCAGCTGGTCCATCATGAATACAGAGGATCAATTTGAGTCTCACTCTAATTGGGGCCTCAGTTCCTGTGTGGCTCGGACAGACAGCAGTTGGTGGACTATGCTCTTTCAAAGGACCAGGGTTCAAGTCCCAGCATCCACATCATAGCTCACAGCCTTCTGTCACTCTAGTCTGAGGAGAGCTGATGCCCTCTTGTGGACTCTGTAGGCTGCACTCGCACACAGTGCACAAAAACAAACCAAAACAACAACAACAAAAACAACCAACCAAACCAAACAAAGCCATGCAGACAAAACACATAAAAACAAACAAACAAACAAACAAAGAGATGACCCAGGAGGTAAAGGTACTTGCCTCCGAGCCTGATGACTCAAGATGGATCCGGAGAACTCACCTGGAGTAAGAAAAACACAACAACAACAATAACAACTTTCACAATTTTTCCTCTGACCTCCACATGCCTTATAGCAAGCAAGCGTGCTGCGCGCATGAGCACACACACATTAATTATTAAAATGGGAAAAAATACAAAACTACTCAATTCATAGTGTAACGTTGTAGCTGGACTCTGCTACTGTGTGGGTTCTTCTTTTCCCACCCTTTATCCCTCCTTCACCTCCTATCACTAGATAGGAGAGAAAGAAGAATAGAGGGAAAAGAGAGCCCCCCAAGGTCTGGCTTCATGCTGGGTATGAGAGTCTGGATGTGGGCTGTGGTGCACACTCACATGCTGGTGCAGGAAGGGCCAGCATGGCATCGGATCTAGTGCATCTTCTCTGATGCAGGATGCAGCTCGCTTGTCCTCTGAAGTATTTGGCAGCATTGGCTCAATGGCTCAGTGGAAGGAAAAGCTCATACACAGCGTTCCCCACCAAGAATGAAGGACCCACAAACCAGCCCTGCCAACCCTGGGGACCAACATCATGACCTACTCTCACCTCACTTTCTGATCCCCAGTTACAAGGAACTCACAAGTCACTTCTCCAAATCTAGGAGTCACCATTGTCTACAAAGTCCTACAGTATGTGTCATTTGTTTGGGTCACAGTTGGGAGGACAAGAGGATCCTAGTCTGCCGAGCACCATCTTCCCTTAACCTAGCTACTGTGGCTGTCCAGCTGCTTCTGAGGCTTCCTAACACTTCCCTCCCCACCTCGTAACTGACTGAGGGCAAATGTCCCAGCTGTACACCCCCTCCTCAGTCCTTTGGGGGAGGCACTTTGGAGCCATTTGCACTGTCTTGAAGGTCTCTTCTAGTGAGTCTTTTCTGGTCCAGGCTAGGCACAAGGGGGCTGGGGTATGTAGCACTCCCTAGGTGGAGCTGCCTTCAGCCTGGAGGCTACCTAGCCTCAAGTGTGAGCTGGAGCAAGGTACCTGCCAGGCCAGCCGCCAGGGTTCAGAGATGCCTGTTCCCATGTCCCCTATACTGTTGTCTGTTGGGGCCACAATGAGAATTCAGAGTATAACTCAAGTATATCCTTTCATAGAATGGGTCAACTGAGAAAGCCACACACAATTAAAAGTAAATAATGAAGTGAAGTCTCCTAGTCAGAGGAAGCCTCTGCGGAGACGAAGGCATGAATTCCATCTCACTGACAGTTCACTTTGTCACTTATAAAAGGGTGACAGTAATTCCTATCTCAGAGGGTGTGATCCATGTGCCAACAGGGACTGCTTCATTTCCAAAATTTAAATTGTTCTTAGCTCTGCCAGCCTTTTCTATCCAACTCAGTCTGACTCCACCATCAGTGGGCGATCCTCCCCAAAGCCTGCCTCCCCAAAGCCTTGCACATATCACAGCTTTGGGGACTGGATTACTCTTGTGTCACTGTGACCAAGACACCTGATAACAGCTTAAGTCCATCCTGGTAGAGAAAGCATGGCAGTGGGAGGGACAAGTAGGCTAGGGGGAGGGACAAGCGGGCTAGGGGGCGGGACAAGCAGGCTAGGGGGCGGGAGGGTGACAGGTGGGGAAAGAAGAACCCACACTGTAGCAGAGACCAGCTACAACGTTATACTATGAATTGAGTAGTTTTGTATTTCTTCCCATTTTAATAATTATGTTTGTGTGTTCGCGCGTGCACACCCATCCTTGCTTGCTATAAGGCATGTGGTCGTTGGAGAACAGCTTGCGAGAGTTGCGTTTTTCTTACTCCAGATGAGTTCTCAGGATCCATATTGAGTCATCAGGCTTGGAGGCAAGTACCTTTACCTCCTGGGTCATCTCTTTGGCTCTCGTTTGTTTGTTTATTTGTGTATGAATGTTTTGCCTCTGTGTGTGTGTGTGTGTGTGTGTGTGTGTGTGTGCGCATGCGTGAATCACATGTATACCTGGTGTTCACAGGGTCCAGAATAGGGCATCAAATCTTCTAGGACTGAAGTTATAGAAGGCTGTGAGCGACAATGTGGGTGCTGGGACTTGAATCCTGGTCCTTTGAAAGAGCAGTGCTCTTAACCACTGAGGCGTCTCTGAGCACCTTCTTTTTTTTTTTTTTTTGAGATAGGATGTCAGATACTAGAGTCTTGAACTCCTGTCCTTTTCGCCTCCACCTTCTTCGATCTGGGATTCCAGGCATGTGATACCACACCCAGCTATAAATACACTTTCATAGCTGCTTTTTCACCTGATGCCACACTGCTAGTCATTGAAGCAATGAGCTCTGCTGGCAGCAGGAAGAAGCAGGTTTTTTGCACAGACTGTGTGGGACGCAATGCCTGGAGTCACCATGTGGCTCCATTCCAGGCCCAGTCCTCTGCAGGGTCCTCTGCAGGAGCTGACTCTTGAGCAGGGGAGGCAGGGGCTACAGTACCCTGAGCCTTGCTTCCCAACACCCCTGCTCAGCTTGTGGGGAGATGAGCCCACTACCTATCACAGAGAGGAGATAGGCGATACAAACTGCTCCCCGGACACTGCACTTACTTCCTCCTGCCAATGACTCCGGGGTTCAATGAAGAGACCCAGAGCTTCTACAAAGTGAAGAGGCAGTGGCCAGGAGATGATATTCCGAGCTTGCCCAGGACTCTAGCCACCTGTGCTCTGTCAACCAGCTTCCTCCCTTGCAGCCATGGTGAAGCTGCTTCCTTCGAGCTTTTGGGAGACATTGGCTTCTGCTGCCCCCACTGTCCCTGAGGTGCTCCTGACTTCCTCATGGCTTGTCACTTGAGCCAGCAATCAGCCACTGTTCTCGACATCCCTGAATGGGATCTGTTCTTGTGCCTGCTGAAGTGGAGGTTGCCTCTAAAGTTGTAAGGATTACTAGGAAGGCCTCACAGTAGTCCCCTCAGCATCCACCTCTCTGTCCTCCCTTCTTGGCTGCTCAGTCACCAAAGGCTTTGGATGGGACTCACTGACTCCAGAGAGGCCTGGGTTGGCCTAGACCAGTGGTTCTCCACCTGTGTTGCCAGCCTTGGGATGGGGGTGGGTGGGTTGAAGGAGCCTTTTACAGGGGTGGCCTATGACCATGGGGAAACACGGGTGTTTACATCACAATTCATAACAGTAGCAAAGTTACAGTTATGGAGTCAAAACAAGAAAAATTTTATGGTTGGGGGGGGATCACCACAGCACAGGAACTATTGTAATAAGAGGTCACAGCCTCAGGAAGCCACTGTGAGAGCCACTGGCTTAGACTAAGTGTGTTTTCTGTTTTCTATCTTGAAGAATGCTGTTTAGCACAGACAAGTGTCACTACTGCTGTGTGCTGTAGCAGGTGGAATCACCCCTGCTGGGAGCTGGAATCAGCCACTTGGGAGCCTTCAAACCACGGGTGCTGTGAGCATCATGAGCCCTGCACAGCAGAGCTTCCTTCCCTCCTAGAACAGCACAGCCCTGGCCCCTCCCACTGACTGAGAGGCCATCCTATGATGACCAGAGTGGACGGCGGGAAGAGTGTGGCCCAGGTGTGGCAGCTCACACCTGCAATCCCGGAGCTCTGGAGCTGGAGGAAGGAGGAGCGGAGTTTTAAGGTCATCCTCAATTACATTGCAAAACTGGGCGAATTTGGTTATGTGAAACCGTGTGTGTGTGTGTGTGTGTGTGTGTGTGTGTGTGTGTGTGTGTGTG
>NW_021604650.1:1320585-1354999 GCF_004785775.1 Grammomys surdaster
GTGTGTGTGTGTGTGTGTGTGTGTGTGTGTGTGTGTGTGTGTGTGTGTCTTCGTTTATTTGCAGACTTGCTTTTGAGGCTAGCTTAGGCTTGTGAAAATTCTCCTGCTTGGCCTCCTGATGCTGGAGTTAGTGGATGAGCTAAGGCTGCAGCCTTGGTCAACATCTACTTATGCCCAGCCTCCCTGCTTTTTTGGTTGTATCTTCTCATTCTCGGGGAAGCATCCTGAACAGTACAGCTCAGCAGAAGGGGCAGGGTATCAGAAGTGTTCACAGTTCATCAGGACCAGTCTGTCCCCTGCTGTTGTGATCTGTGAGGGCTTGCATTTGTCACAGAGCAAAGCTCTCTAGTTTGTGAGTGTTACTGCTAAGTCCTTCCTCCCCGCCCCTTCCTTCCATGGAACCAGCTTGCAAGAGAACTGCTATTTCTGGCTCAGTCAGGAAGCTGAGGACTCAGCCACCACCACCCCAGATGCTGGCCCAAACACTAACCCTGCTGCATGCAGGTGTCATCGCAGCCATTTTCCCATGTGCTCTACAGCTACACTGCACCCACTGTGACGCACTCCTGCAGATGCTCAACACTGCACCTTAACCTTGTTTAAACTTCCAATTCTTTCTTGCCAGGATGAATATATTAAATTTATCAGTATATTTAGGATGAATACACTAAAACAGACTAGTATTTATTGTGTGTGTACCATGGAGTCAGAAGACCACTTTGGGAGTCAGTTCTCTCCTTCTACCATGGACAACTTAGGTGGTCAAGCTTGGTTGCAGTTCCCTTAACCCACTAAGCCATATTGCTGCTCCCAGGATAAACATTAAACACCAAGATAAACACCTAGAGATAAACACTTGGGGACACGTTCATTTCCCGTTTCTCATCCCCTTGCCCCTTGACATCAGTGTGTATCTACTGTGCCATCCGTCCCCAGGACCCGGATGGACCCTCTGAGCTTTGAGCATCTCCTGCATCATCTCAGGGATGTTACTCTCCCTGCAGTGGAACTGTGCCCCTGCTTTGTCACCGCACTGGGTCTTGCTCTCCCCATCTATGCTCTTTTCAGCCTCTCACTTGGGTCTGATCTTGAACTTGTAAATGTTTTCTGCTCTGTTTCCCTTCTGGATCTGCTGCTCTCTGCCTCCCTCCTACTCCCTTCCAAGGCTGCAAATAAGCAAACGAGAGGCAGCTCCAGGGCCAGGTGCTTCAGCCAGACTTGTCTCACACGGGTCTCCACCGCCCAGTCAGCCCTGGCTACATGTGTACTCTCTTTGTACCCTTCCATCTTTGCCTGAGGCCTTTTAAGATCCCTAGACTCCTGCTGTTCTTCTGAGCTAGTATTTCTTCTGTGTGCACACTCCTGGGATTACAGGCTGAGCATGTCCACTCCCTACTTTTCAATGTGAGTACCAGGGATTTGAACACATGCTTTTGCTGCTAGCACTTACCCATTGATCCATGTTCCCAACTCCCTGCTCTAGGGTTTCTTAAGTTACTGTATCTCTCCTTACTCGTTCATCTCTCCCTTTAGAAACTGGCCCCTGCTCCCAAGGTCAGTTCTGGCAGATCCAGCCTTGAGTCTCTCTTGAAATTCGCCCTTCTCTCGTCTCGCTCTCCACCCCCAAGTCCTCTTTCCAAATGCAGACTTCAGAGTACCCATCATCTCTTCACTTCCTCTACTGAGTTTGAAATTCTGGAATGTGTGTTTTGAGTTCCTCAAAGCCTTTCTGTGGGCTGCGTGTGTGTCCTCCATCAGAGAGACCTCTGTCCTCACACTAAGAGAAAGGAATCCTGGTCCCCTGGGTTGTTGCTTTTCTTTCCCTGAGCAGTGACAAGAATTTCATGATTAGTTCAATCTGTAGCTATCAGAAGACAAGGGCTGGTGGCATCCTGTCTGGCCAGAATGGGCACCGTTCACAGAGATGCCCTGGGAGGGCAGTTCATACTCTTAGGTTTGACAATGGGAGCAGCTGGCTTCTGGCCAAAGCTATGTAAACTCCAGAGAGGGGCTGACCCACCAGTACCCATGTCAACTGTGGAGACATTAGTACAAAAGAACACTCTGGTGACCACAATGAAAATCCTTACTCTCAGAGAGTGAGAGTTGGGTAAGCCCTCTGTGTAGAAGGAAGGACTGATGGGCCTATGGCTAGGCAGTGCTCAGTGCTCTGGAAGGAAGGACTGATGGGCCTATGGCTAGGCAGTGCTCAGTACTATGGAAGTAAGGACTGATGGGCCTGTGGCTAGGCAGTGCTCAGTACTATGGAAGTAAGGACTGATGGGCCTGTGGCTAGGCAGTGCTCAGCACTTGCTTTCACTACTCTCATTTTCTTCCCTAAGGCATGACTGAAAGACATTTTCCAGTTTCCTCTGCAGCTGAGAGGGTGATGTGACCACATGACCGGATCTGACCAATCAGATATGAGCAGAGACACAGGTGCCACTCCCACTGCTTTTCTGGTTGTAGTGATTCCGGCCTGATTTGAGGGTGGCAGAGCTCTAGGATGGAGGGAGGGAGCCAGGCCTGCAGGAATGAGGTGGAATACCTCAGGCTGTACACCAATCAGTATGTCTATGTTGGACTCTTGTAAGCAAAGGATAACCTTGTGTTAAACTGTGGAGGCCTGGGGTGTGTGTTTTTTACTGCAGCTGATCCATGCTGACTAACACAGACATGTTTCCTGCAGTGCCTTCTTCCCCCACCCCCAGCTTCTCTTTTCTTCCCATCCCCCCAGCTCATTGGCTGGATGGCATCTGTGCCAAGTCTGTGCAAGTGGAGTTACTATCTAAACAGTGTCAAGGTTCTACTAGCAAAGAAGAAGGTGGTGGTTGATTTGGGGAGGCATCCACCAATGGCTGCTTGTGTTAGTGAGGGTACACAGTGTTTTGTTTTGGTGATTTGTCTTTTTTTTTTTATGTTTATTGCTACCTCCACACACTTTGACCTGCTGACCCATCTTGCTGGTCCTCATCTTAGACTCTTACATGGTCAAATGGGGCACCATTTTATTGATTTGTCTTTTCAGATATGCTTAGAGCTTCTATGTACAAGATTATAAAAATAATCACAGGCCAGCAAGATGGCTCATCCGGTAAAGATGCCAGCCTCTGAGCCAAGCGACCCCACTTTGATCCTTGGGACCCACAGAGTAGGTGAGAGTGGACTCCTGAAAGTTGTTTTCTGGTTTCCACATGTGTACTGTGGAGGGCACTGGGATGGTCCTGGTAGCTGGAGTTACAGGCAGTTGTGAGCTGCTTGGCATGGGTGTTGGGAACTGAACTCGGGACTCCTGAAAGAGCAGTGCGTGCTCTTAACTGCTGAGCTATTCAATATGGAGTCCAGGCTGACCTTGATATCCTGGCTATCCTGTCTCAGACTTCCGTGAGTGTTAGGATTGCAGGTATATGCTGCCATGCTTGCCTTTCACGTATCTTAAAAACTTTTACGTTATTGTTTGACTTAAATATTTTTATTTATTTATTTATTTATTTATTTATTTATTTACTTATTTATTTGAAACAGAACTCACTACTTAACTCTGGCCTGGAACTTGATGTGTAGACCAGGCTGGTCTTGAACTCACAGACATCTGCTTGCCTCAGCCTGGAGACTGGATTAAAGGATTGCTCAGTACACCTTCTCCTTGAATACTTTAAATACACAAAGCTGTCCTTCAGTATCTGCAGAGGAGTGCCCTCCCCACAACCGAGACCAGAATATACAGATGCTTATTTGCATAAAATGCCATGATATTTGCATATAACCTAGGTGCATCCTTTCTTATAGTTTAAAATGGCTCTAGATTTCTGCTAAGACCCAATACAATGCAAATGCTATGTAAATAGGGAGTAACGGCACAAAGAAGTCTGTTCATATTTAGTACAAATGCTGTTTTTTTTTTTAAATAGTTTAGATCAAACGTTTGCTAAATCCATGGATTTGGAGTTTGCAGAAACTGTTGCCTGAGTCACTGCTGGTGAGCTGGTGCACACCTACAATTCCAGCATCTTAGAGGTGGAGGTAAGGGGATGGAGAATTTGGGCCAGCCTTGGCTAGAGGAGAACTTGACTAGAAAACAAACTCCCAAACAAACAATTTAAACATGACTCCCATGATTAAAATAAAAATAAATCAGCGTTCTGCTCATGTCTTAGGTTCCACTTGGATTTAAACCTTTCCCGTTTGAGATGGACCCTCATGTAGCCCAGCCTATCGATGAGCTAACTTGCTTCCCAGCTAAGGGTGACCTTGAACTTCTGGTCCTCTTCCTTCCTCTCCTATGGGCTGGGATTATAGGCCTGTGTCATTATCCTCAACTCATCTTAGTTAGTTTGTTATCCATTTAATTTTTGAGACAGAGTCTCACTGTATAGACCAGGCTGGCCTTAAACTCCTGGTGCTAGAATTAAAGGTGTATGCCGCCTTGTCTGTTTGTGTGTGTGTGAATGCACACGTGGAGGTCAGAGGACAGTCTGGAGAAGCTGATTCTCTCCTTTTAACATGTGGGTCCTGAGGATCAAAACTCAGGTCATTAGGCTCCCAGTCTTTACCCCAGAGCCTCCCCAACTATGTTTAGAGCTTTTAAATAGCATTTCCTCTTTTTTGTCTTTCTAGCTTCTATTTGTAAAAGCTGTGGTTCCTGCTGCCTATTCATGCCATGTCCAGCTTCAACTGGGCCTCCTCGACTGTATCTTGGGGAAGGAGGCTTGATCTCTATCACCTGAATGGCTGTTGGTCCACTAGGCATCTGCAGGCACCTCCGCCTCCATCTAGGGTTGTTGTTACAAGTGTTGTATGGCGGGAATAGCAGCTTGCTCTCCTCCTCCCGAGCCTGAGTGTCACTGGCTGGGACCTTCATGTCACAGACTTCAATTCACTGCTTCTCATGTAACTTTGTAGTTGTAATTTTTAAGGTGTCACCGACTTTTTCTTTCCCTTTTAAAAAACATTTATTTATTTTGTTTGTGTTAGTATATTTGTGTAATACATTCCAGAGCATATGTGTGGTGTTCAGGGGGCTGCCTCCAGAATCACTCTCTCTTTCTACCAGGTGGGTCCCTGGAATCAAACTCAGGTCATCAGACTTCAAAGCAGGTGCCTTTACCAGCTGAGCCATCTTATTGGTCCAGTGACCAACTTTTTCTCTGGAGGGCCAGACAGAACCTATTTTAGGATTTGCCAGTTATGATTGTCTTTGTGGCTGTTTCTCAGTCGAGCTATAAGAAGGGGACGGATGACAAGACACTTGGGGATCAATGGCGTCCACACAGCACTGTGTGCAGACCCCAAGTGCAGGCTTGGTTGAGCTTGCTCTTCACAGGGGATGGCATAGTCTTCTGCCCCAAGGCATGTGATGCCTGAGGTTCCCAACTGCAATTTAACTTGAAAAATAAAAAAACGAGAGTAAACCCCAAAGCTCTGCCACCATGTGCTAGATGCCACCATGCTTTTGGAGAAGTGTATAAACTGAGAAGTGAAAGTCTTGGTGGTCACTTTGTACGTCTTTAACAAGCAGATGAAGTGGCTTCCTCCCACTTTTTCAGAACCGGAGGGCAAAAGCTCAGGGCATGTGTTGTCTCCAGCCGGGTAGTGCCTCCATCCTGCCCCATAGATGTGTCTGCACAGGGGAAGGTCAGAGCTCCGACATCCATCCTCTAGCTGTCTTAGTGGACTCTGCGATGCCTAAAGGGCTGAGAGGTTACATGGACACCCGAAAGCTGGTACCATCCAAAAGGTGATGATGGCGATGATGACCGTGGCCCCTTTTCTGAAAACTCCTTACCAGTTTTCTTATAAATAAACAGACAGAATTAAAAAGAGTAAGGTTTATCTGGTGTGAATATGTGTATCTGCACGTATGCCTGCTAATGCCACAGTGCCTGTGTATGGTGGTGGTCAGAGGACAGCTTTCAGGGGTCCCAGTATTGAATTCACTGGTTGTCAGTCTCTGTGGCACTTTGAGCCATCTTATGGGCCCACAAATGGATTTTTACACAACCCCCTAGCCATGCATGATGGCACATGCTTGTGGTCCCAGAACTTGGGGAGGGGGGGCTTAGGTGGGGCAGAAGGATCAAGAGTTCAAGGCCAGCCATGGCTAAGACCTTGCCTCAGAACAAGTCAACCAACCAACCAACCAACCAACCAACCAACCAACCAACCAATTAACCAAAACCAGATTTAAATGCTTCAGAAGAGAGAGAAGGGGCAGAAACTGACCATTGTGTCCTGAATGACCTGTCATTCCCTCTAGTGGCAGGCAGAGGCATCTGGAACAGGTCTCCAGGCACCCTCGGGGAATCACCTTGGTCTCTCTTCCCTTTCTTTCCATTGCCGTCCAGCACCTTGCCTAGCTTCTCTGTGATATGTCATAGGAACGGGTGGATCACAATCCTGGCTCTCCCACTCCTTCTAGTGACTTTTCCTGTCACCCACTAGATGGTGCTCTCGGCCACTTGGTTCCTGGCTCTGGTCTCCTAGTGTAGCATCACTGGGAGTGGGGGCAGGAGCAGTGCTTGTAGGATAAATGTGGGCAGAAGGGAGAGATGCAGCTCAGGGCTTAAATGCAGCTCACGCTGGAATAGCAAGGGAACCTTGTATTTGCTTCTTTTTAGTGGAGGCTTTAAGGAAACACTGTGGCTTCGGGCCCAATTGGCCATCAAGAGCAGGGCTCCTAGATGACCCCCTCACTCCGTCAGGGTGGTACCCCAGAGGGTAGGCTGGGATGGGGAAGGTTTTTGTTTTGTTTTCTCCCCCAGGAAGTCAGGAGGGTGTTGGCACAGTGAGGCATCTCTCAGAACTTGATTTGTGTCCCCTGTTACTTGGGGACATGTTGGACGGGTGACTGACACGCACCAGAGACAGTGGAATGGTGATTGATCAGTGGATAAGCCTGAGGCAGCAGAGGAGACGGCCGCGCTCTGGGACATACGTGCTCTGTCTGGCAGTTTCTCCTGGCATCCCAACCAGACCTCCCTTCTGTGGTGAAGGGCCCTCCACAGAGGGAGCCACCATGTCTGGCAGGCTGTGAATATAGCTCACAGTCAATGGCTAACTAATGGAATGACCAGGAAGCTGTGCCCTCCCTCAGATCTGGATAAGTCTAGTGTACAGCTGATGTCCCCAAGTCTCCCTGAATCCATCCAGGGCTGGACATAACTCTAAGACCACATTCCTTCTGTCTTAGTCTTTTTCTGTTGCTGACAACACAATCCTACAGGATGGGTAAACAATCAAGAAAGGAGGTTAATTTTGGCTCATGGTTCTGGTCCAAGGTCAAGGGGCTGCATCTATGATGTTCTTGTTGGCAGAATCCCGAGGTAGCACAGGGCATCACATGACAAGAGGCAGGGTTTTCATGAGATCTGGCCAGCTGGCTTCTGTAACAGGGCCACTTTGGAGATAACCCATTAACTCATCAATCCATTAATCACAGGAGTGGATTAATCCACTTGGGAGGGCAGAACCTTGTATCTCTTAATCTCTCATAATGGGGATTAAACCTCAACACTCCTTCTAAGAGAGATAATCTGTAGTGTTTATTGAGCCCCTCCCTTCCCTGACCTTTGCTCTTACCCTCTGGGGACTTGTTCCAACCGGCTATGCCCTAGCAAACCCTGATCCCAGGCTCTACTTCCAAGCATTCGAAGGCAGGGATCCATCCTGTGTAGCGCTTGGTGTGCAGCCCTATTGGGTTGTGCACCCCTGCATAGAGGCACACCATACTCCCGGGGTCCTGGCTGTGCACCCCTGCATAGAGGCACACCATACTCATTGGTCCTTCTCAGTTGACGGGCCTTGGGGAGTAGACCTGATTGTGGTGGTCTGTAGATGGACACCTCTCCAGTACCTGGTGATGAGGAGTCCACTGATGGTCCCTGCCATAGGATGGCAGAATACCTGTTCACACTACTACTTGTAATGGCCAGTGACAAAATTCAGGGTGAGATTTAAGTCAGTTTGTGGTATTTAAGAGCTACAGGTGGTGGTGTGGGGGTGGGAGATTTGCAGAGGATGCAGAGTGGGGAGGGGGAGCTGATTATCACTGACAGGATCTAAGAAAACCGTCCCTTTCCACAATAGAGGGTCAGTAGAATACTTGGTGCAGGCCCTCAGGACTGAGGACAGGGTTGAGTTGCCGGCCTGCAGAGGACTCCTGCATCAGTCCACTTGCTGTTATGGTCATGAAACACCCAAGACTAACATTAATTGAGAGGAGTCTCAAAGGCTGAAAGTTGAAAGATCATAGCACAGTCTTGGGCAAGGGGCCCCGGCCCAAAACCACCTCAAGGTAGAAGGCAACGGAGGAAACATTCACAGTGCTGAGAGATCACAGCTCCGACAGGACCACGTTCAAGCTTTTACTCTTCTTACTATTACCAATGGATTTCAGGCAGTTATCCTAATCATTCCTAAGAGCACCTTCTCAGTGGTCTAAGAATCTCGTGTGTGTGTGTGTGTGTGTGTGTGTGTGTGTGTGTGTGTGTGTGTGTTTCAACCCCTGACACTATACAATGGAAGACGAGAACTGACTTCCAAAGATAGCCTATGACCTCCAGAAGAGGTCCTCACACCCATGCTCGCACACCTTTTACTTGACATCTTTGGGGGGAGACACATTCACTGCTAGGAGGAGCATCCCCTTGGTCTCTAGCAATCACATGGAGGGGAAAACCCTGTCCATTCAGGTCTTGAGGGGAGATGGAGCAAGTGGTGGTGGGGGGGTCACATCTGTGAATGGTAAAGGGAGGAGGGAGCTGGAGCGGGCTGCAGACACTTTCAGGCACAAGATGGTGTGAGAGGAAGGTGGGAGGAGAGGAGGGTCGGTCGGGTGGCAAAGCCTTCCTTTGTAGTTCTGAAATAGGTCCCAGCTGCCCAGCAGGGGTGCAAGAGCGAAGACTCTGTGTGTCTTAGTTAATTTTTTATGACTGTGACAAGACACCACGACCAAGACAACTTAAAGAAGAAAGCATTTAATATGCGATCTCAGGGTTCCAGAGGATTAGAGTCCAGGACCATCATGGCATGACAGCAGCCAGGCATGGTGCTGCAGCAGTAGCTGAGAGTTTACATTCTGGTCCATAAGCACAAGGCAGAGAGGAAGCTCTAACTGGGAATGGCATGGGCTTTTTAAATCTCAAAGCCTACCCCCTAGTGACATATCTGCTCCAACTGGGTCATACTCCTAATCCTTCCCAAATAACTTCACCACCTGGGGAATCACACATTCAAATACGGGAGACTATGAGGGCTGTTTCATTCAAACTGCCACACTGTTTCCAAAGTCCCACCTTAGAAGAGAATGTCAGCCACTCTGGCTCCACTGTGTGTTGTTAGAGCATGGCCTTGGACCAGGTGCTGTGACCTCAGCATGGAGACTGTCAACTCACTGCCCATCAGTGGCAGGCTCTCCAGAACAGAGGAGCTGTGGAGTTTATCTTCAGGGTTTCCACAGTGGGTTATCCAGATCTTTTGGGAGCTGTTTGGATGTAGAGTCCACATTGAAACTGATCCCCAGTTCTTGGGACATGCTCTTCCAGGTGGTCCTAACAGCCCGTGCGTGGGCAGAGTACCAGATGGAACCTGCTTATCTATGTCATGATTGCTGCTAGTGAAGACAGAGGTGAGTAAGGGTGCTTGGGGCTCAGGGGCTTATCAGGACAGACTCGTGCCTAGAAAGCACAGTATAGGAAGTTTGGAGGTAGTGAAGACTGGATGAGGTGTCGGCCCAGTGGAGGGACTTGGAGCAAGAAGATGATACACATCGTGGCAGAGATTATTAATGTTTTGGTGTTGGACTAGCAGCCAGCCTTATCTGCAGCCACTGTAGAGATGACGGCTTCCTACAGGCTCAGGAGCATGTGTGTCTACTTTCACCTCTGCACGTCTGACCTGTCAGCCATTTGGGACCAACCCCAAGGCCCAGCACACTGATCTGGGCACATGGCCATTTGTGCAGAGAGCCTAATTCATCTCATCCTTCCATCCTGGAGAGGGCGGTGGGCCACCCCACTTAGCCCACTTGCTAGCAGGGCTGGGAGTTTCTTCTGGCCTTTAGGGTCTCAAGCCAAATTTCTCTCTGAGAGCTTGCAGTGTACCTAATTCAGGAACCTGGGGCTCACTTTGTGAGAAAGGAGTTTCGGCAGAGATCCTCTGACAATCTTGAAGAACAGCACTGTATAGATTTAGCACCTCTTAGGCTCTGGCTTCTAGGCTGAAGCCTGTTGCTGTCCTTCAGGGAGAGGTGGCTCCTGAGACAAGCACTGTCTGTCACAGCAGTGGGGGTATGAGCAGTGGGGGAGCCCTCACTCATGCCAGCGTCTTCGTGTGCAGTCTGCCATGCGTCTCCACGTTTTTAAGCTTTCTGTGCTCACAGCTCCCTGCCCCTGAGGGGACCTGGCTTCCACAGAGATGCAGTAAGATCGTCACTAATGGCCATAGCTCCCTCCTGCTTCTGGACAGGCCTTCTGCACAGGCGTTCAACTCTTTCTAGATCAATATGTATTTATTCACTTATTTCTCTTTAAAAAATACTTCAGGGCTGGAGAGATGGCTCAGCAGTCAAGGGCTAACACTACCGATGGCTCGGCTCTTTAGAAACACTGGAGTTTGGTTCCCAGCAACCAGCTCCTGAGGCTCACAGCCTGTAACCCTCACTCCAGGAGATCCAATGTGCTCTTCAGGCCTCCTTGGGCACCAGAACACACATTCCCCTCACCCACATAGATGCACACATATACATAATAATACAAATAAATCTATTTTAAATGAACACACACACAAAACCCCTCACAACAACAAAACTGTGGTAAAGTGTAGATAACATATAATTACCATTTAGAGGGTAGAGACATGGCTAAGAGGTTACAGTCCTTGTTGCTCTTGCAGAAGACCCAACTTTGGTTCCTAGCACCCAAATATGGTCATTCATAATGACCTGTAATTCTAGTTCCTGGGGTCTGATGTCCAATTCTGTTTCCTCAGGCACCAAGCATGCACATGGTGAGGAGACATACAGGCAGACATTCACGTGTACACATGAAATAAACACAATCTTCAAAAAAAATTAAATTGGCCAATTCAACTACTCAGAACACAGTTCAATGGTATCATCATCACCATCATCGACAAGACTCAGAGATCCGCCTACCTCTGCTTCCCAAATGCTGGGATCAAAGGTGTGTGCCCCACCCACCCACCCAGCTTAGTTCAGTGTCATTATGAAGCCATGAGACTATATCCAAAACTTTTCACCTCTGCTGGAATTGAACACTAAGTTCCTGTCACCCAGCCTTCCACCCCTGACCGTCAACAACCTGCCTTTTGTTTGACTGCTGGCTCTAAGCACTTCACACTGTAGCTGTCCTGTGACTGGCTTGTTCCAGCTAGCACGATGCCATTGAGGTTCATCTATAGAGTTGTCAGGTGTGTCAGTTTACCTCTTATTTATTTATTTATTTATTTATTTATTTATTTATTTATTTATTTATTTATTTATTCATTTACCAGGCTTCACTATGTAGCCCTGCCTCTCCTGGAACTTGCTGTTTAGAGCAGGCTGACTTTGAACTCACACAGATCTTTACACCTTGGTTTTCCAAGAGCTGGAGTTAACTGCTTTTGCCACCACACTCAAGCCTGTCTTTTGTTTTGACAGCTTGTGGTGATTTTTCTAATGCTAGACTGGGGATGCAACTCAGGATCCCCCCTCCCCTGAGTCCCGCTCCCGCTCGCAGCTCCTACAGACCCATCTGACCAGGACTGGCACCGCCCATAATGAGCTGGGTCCCGCAGGCAAATTTGATGGACAAAATTTCTCAATTCCTTCTTCACGGGTATGTCTAGGCTGGTGTCAAGTAGACAAAAAACTAACCAGCATCTATGTAAGAAACTCTTTTGTACAGAACATGATTGGGTTCTCCTGCTTTCTCCTTGTCTTTAGAAGTTGGCTTTTCATCTCTGAAACTTCTGTACATTGTGTATATGTGGCATATTTGTGTGTGTGTGTGTGTGTGTGTGTGTGTGTGTGTATGCCCTGAGACTGGTTGTTAAACAGTAAGAGGATCAGAGAAGGAAGTCATAGGAAGGTCAGACTGATGGGCTGGTACTTAGGTGGGTAACTGGGCCCATAATCCTTCCTCCAGAGGGGCCTGGTCATGTCCATCTTGCCCATTAGTTCCTGGACACTAGATCCTAGGTTCTGATGTTTTATTGGGATGAGTGGAGCCCTCAGGCAAACACTGTGAGTACACTATATGTGCTAGGTGCAGGATATAAATGGGGTGGTCGAGGCACCCCGTGTCCGTATAAAGCAGAAACCTAAGATGGGTCAGCTTAGATGTCCACCAGGGCATGAATGGATAATGCAAATGTGGCACACAGATACAAAATAGATTATTCGTCTGTGAGGAAAAATGAAACCACAAAATTCACAGGAAAATAGATATACATGGAAAGTACAATATTAAATGAGATGGCCCAAATTTAGGAAGATGAAAGCCACACATTTTCCCTCAAACGTGGATCCTGGATTGTAATGTATTTATGTATTTACATAACAGGTATCAGGTAGGTAAACCCTGCTGAACCTCAAAGTCTGAAAAGGAGAACAAGAAAAGATAATATTAGGTGATCAGGGGGATAGGAGGCAGGCAAAAGAATACACAGGGTAAGAGAGGAAAAGAACACAAGGGAGCAAGGGAAGAAAAGGGGATGAGAAGAGAGGGAAGGTGGCAGGAGGAGAGTCACAAACACACAGTGTCTCACACATTACACACTTATTTTAAAAAAGAAAAAAGAAAGCTCACTGAGTGTGGTGCTGCACGCCTTTAACCCAGCACGAAGGAGGCAGAAGCAGGTGGAGCTCTGTGAGTTTGAGGCTAGCCTCATCTACATAGTGGTTTTCAGGTTGTGAGACCATCTCCAAAACAGGGAAGTGAGAACATTTTATCTATCTATCTATCATCTATCTATCTATCTATCTATCTATCTATCTATCTATCCATCTATCCATTTTCTCCCTTCCTCCCTCTCTCCCTCCCTCCCTTCCTTCCTTTCCTTCCTTCCTTTCTCTTTCTCTCTTTCCAAATAGGCATACTTGTAACCTAGCACAGTTTATCTGCCCATTTATTTTTTATTTTTATTGAATCAAGTAATTGGAATCTGTATTTTGGGTCTGTTTGTCTGTCTTTGTAACACTGTCTGTTGTTTTGTGAGCAAGAGGCTTGCAAGATTCCTGGTAGGAAGGCCTTGCCTCCCTTTGACTGGTTCTTTGGATGGCCTTGGTTTCTCTTAGCTTTGCTTTTCCATTTGTGTTTTAGGATTCTTTTCTCCAGGCCTCAGTTGGAATTCGGCTGCAATTGCATTAACTTTATGGGTTAATTTAGACAGGATTGATGTGTTTACGGCATTGAGTCTTTCCAGCCTGGAGCTGCTATATATCTCTGTTTATTTAGGCATCTGCATTCTGCATTTGCATTTTGTAATGTTCTTCATAAAGGTCTTGCACAGCTAGTTTTTACTGCTACTGTGGTACTTTCTTTGTTTGTGTTTCCTAATTGACTATTGCCAGGCAAAGGAACATTGTCGACTGTTTCCTATGCACACTCATCTTGTATCCAGGAGCCCTGCTGAACTTTTATTAGTTTTTAAGGTTTCTAGAAACTCTTGGACTTTGTTTCAACAATGTTACCATTGGCAGGGAATCACAGTGTGTTGGCTCCCCTCACACGTTAGGAGATGGTGCTATTTTTTTTTCTTGTCTTATTGAATTGGCAATAACCTCAAACCAAATGTGGAATAAAGGAATAATTTCTGACTCCTTCCCACTAGCTGTAATGGCAATACTTTACATATTTTAACATTGGATATAATATCTGGAGGCTGGAGAGGTGGGAAAGTGGTTGAGAGCAGACGTTGCTCTGGGGAGGACCCAGGTTTGAGTCCCAGCACCCTCATGGCAACTCACAACTGTCGGGAACTCCAGTTTCACGCCCTGTTCTGGACTCTGAGGACACACACACACCATATACATAATTAAAAATAAATATTTTAAAAATTACTTTATCTCCTGTGATGTTTTTAGTATTTTTGTTTTTGTTTTTTGTTTTTTGTTTTTGGTCTTTATTTGTTCTTAGGCAATACGTACTGTTACTCACAACCTGTGTAAGTGCTTTACCACTAAGCCAGATTTCCAGTCCTGATCATGGGTTTTTAAATAGATATTTTTACTAAACTCAAGGAATCCTGTTCTATTTTCAATTCATAAACAAACATTACATTTCAATTTTTTTGATATTTTTATTTTATGTGTGAGTGAACACATGCACACCTGGTACCCTCAGAGGCCAGAAGAGGGCATCATATCTCCAGGACCTGGAGTTACAGATGGTTGTGAGCCACCATGAGGGTGCTGGGAACTTAACCCAGGTCCTCTGGAAAAGCAGCCAGTGTTTTTAGCTGCCGAGCATCTCTTCAGCCCCCACAAACATCACACCATATTACATGTGATACTGACGTATCTCTATGTCCCCATCTCTCTCCCAGCCCACTGTACATCTCCGGCTGGCCTCAAACTGAAGATCCTCCTGCCTCAGTCTCCCAATACAGCTCTAACTCTTCCTAAATACTCTAAAATCGGTGTTCACAGGCCTGGGCTAATCTCAGCCTAGTTCTGATGTATGCATTTTGAAAGTGCACCACAGTGAATTTATTTCATTCCTATTTTACTTAAGATCCCGAATCTGTGTTTAAAAGTGGAGTTGTTTGTAATTTTACTTCATGTGCAGGCCCCACCCAGCTGGCAAGCCAGTGATGCCTCCCTCCTAAAATAAGTGAGCCCGCCTTTCATGTTATTTTAGAACCTATGCAGTTCTGAGGTTTAACCTTCACCACCAGAAGTTCCCACACCATCTTGTCTGATGAATTTTGTGTCTGTGGCCCACTTTCCTGTTCCTACTGTTTGTGCCATTGCTTTTGGCTTTAACTTGACTTGCTGGAAGTTTCTTTATCTGAGTCTTTAAGGAACAGGTATTTGATTGATTTGATTGCTAGGGGTTTCAGGGAGCCCAATACATGCTATCTTTTCTTTTACAGAATCTGTGTATCATTTAAGAATTAAGACAATGGGCCGGCGAGACAGCTTAGCAGGTATATTAGTCAGGGCTCTCTGGAGGCACAGAACTTATAGAATGAACACACTTTATCTCTGTCTGTTTGTCTGTCTGTCTGTCTGTCCAGCTCTGTGTCTCTATGTCTATCCATCTCTCTGTCTCTGTCTGTCTCTGTCTCTCTTTCCATATATATATATCTCCATTTACCAATGCAAGGGTCAAGAATACACTAGTTGTCCAGTCTATGTGGCTGGCTGTCTCAGCTGGTCTTCAGCAGACACTAGAATCCTGAAGACATCAGCTCTACTTCAGTGTAGGAATGAACTTGCCAATGAGAGTGACAACAAGCAGGCAAAGAGATCAAGTTTTCTTCTTCCAGGTCCTTTATGTAAGCTGCCAGCAGAAGGTGTGGCCCAGATTCAAGAGGTATCTTTCCAACTCTAAGTTTCTGAATTAAAAGTGGGTCTTCCCACTTCAATGATTTAAGAAAAAAAAATCCTTCACGAATGTACTCTGCCACTTGGGTTTTAGTAAATTCCAGATGTAGTCAAGGTGACAACTGAGAACAGCCACCACGGCAGGTGAAGGCACTTGCTGCTAAGCCCGATGACTTAAGTTTGGTCCCTGGAATCCCCACGGTAGAAGGACAGAACCAACTCCTACAAGTTGTCCTCTGATCTCCACACGTGCACCCAGGGCAGGGCAACAGACACCCACTGGTGTCCTTTGAAGATAGTGCCATCGTACTTGGCTTACTTTGTGGTGAACAACAAAGGACACCCTCTTGAGTGGGACCAGGACAGCCAGAGAGGGGACGGGCAGCCAGCGGGACTGTAAGCTTGGTCTCTCTGTCCAACCTGGGGTCTACTCCTGTCCCTGTAGGTCATCGGGAGTTCCCATGTGGAAGAAAACCCCAGGGAAAACAGTCCACCTCATACCAAATACATCATTACTTAAATTTTTTATTAATAATTCTTTTTAAAGTATTTACTTTTTATTTGTGTGTATGTATCTGCAACACGTGTGCTGTGCCTGTGGAGGCCAGAAGAGGGGGCCATTGGACCTGGGGTTACAGCTGGTTGTGAGTCACCCAACATGGCTGCCTTGAATCAAATTCAGGTCCTCTGAAAGTGCAGCTATCATGTGTAACCATTGAGCCATCTTTCCACTTGTTAATTCTTCTTGTTAAAAGGATTTCCTTTAGTGTTATTTCTTTGTCTTTAATATTTTTCCAGGTTCTTGGGTTGATTGTTGCAGCCTGTTTCTAGCCTTCTTCATTTCGTTTTTTTAAATTTCTTTTTCTTAATAGAGTTAAGGGTGTAAATTTAGAACTGCATCCCATGCGCTTGAACTGCATCCCACCAGTTTTGGAAAGTGATGTTTAGGTAGACGTGTGGCTCTAAATATTTTGTCACTTATTTGCAAGTTCCTTTATGATCACAAGCTATTTAAGGTAGACTTCTTGTCTCTAAATGAGTAGGGTTAAAAGGAAAATAAAAACCAATGTGGCTTCCTAGTTTCATGCCATCCTGCACCGACACAGCTCCGAGGCAGGGCCCTTCCCTGTTTCTGGGCAGTTCTCTGATCACTCAAATTGTCTGTTCATATATTTCCACTCACACTTGAAAACAGCACGCCTTGTCTGTGCGCTGGCCAACAGTTCCACATGGTGTAACTCAGGCTTGTGAAGTGTGTCAATGTTGGAGATTTTCTAATAGCTCTGAACTTGCTCCAAAGACCAGGTGTGTGGGGCACTCTGATCATCCCAGTACTGGGGAAACTGAGGCAGGAGAATGGAGAGTCTGAAGTCAGCTTAGGCTATGTAAGGAGAGCTTTTCTCTACCCCCAGTCTAGGCTGAGTGGGAAAGCATTTGTGTAGCCTTCCTGAGGATCCATGTTCAGTTCTTAGTGGGAAATTCATAGGTAAGTCTCTCTCTCTCTCTCTCTCTCTCTCTCTCTTCTCTCTCTATATGCATGTATATACTGCTCTATACTCATATACACACTTACACACATGCACACATTTATACATATGATGTGCATATACTTACATATATGCATACGTATACGCAAAACACATACACACAAGTATTTACATATGCCCATCTGTGGATGTACATACACATGCTACGTTTTAGATACAAACAGATTCATGATATAAGGGTAGTATATGCTCTTATCTTGACTGTATGTCATGTTGAATGCTTTCTGTCAAAGGTTCTCATTTCTATATCACCGGCCCAGATATGGGCTGCTGTTTAGTGGGTGTGTCATGTATGGGGTTGTATCCAGGATTCGTTTTCTCCTTTCTTAGTAACAGAACCAGGGTATATTCCTAGTGAAGATACACCTTACACAGTCTCCCCAGAACAGGGTTTCATTCCAGGACTAGTGTTAACCTCTAGTAGCTGAAGAAGGTGTTGGCGTGGTGAGTAGGGTTGCAGGATGGGGGACTTTTCTCTTTTTCACCTTTGTTACCCAGAATGCAGATTGGGTGGCTGGAACGTCAGCAGTCATTTTGGGGCATGAATTGTTTTGCGAGTGATACAGAGTACTGGGATAAAACCATCTCTCCTCTTCCGGGTGCCCACCATGGCTGTCACCCACATGTTTTTATGTAGGATGGCTTTGAACTCCTGACCCTCCTGCCTCTGCCTCCCTAGTGCTGGGATTTAAGGTGTACTTCACAACAGCAGGAGACTGGCTTCTATGGATGGGGAACCCGATGCTCTAGTTCTCAATGTGCAGAGAGCCAGTGCTGGGCTCCCTGGCCCCTAGTGTGTGAGTCAGTCCACTACATCCCTCTCACTACACACGTACTCTGTCTGTCCTATTCCCTGTACAGAATCCTACTTACCACAGTCTGCTTCTTTCCAAAGACATGTCTACCTGCACTCCTTTTCATGTTATTTTGTTTTTATATTACATTTATTTATTCTCTCAGTGTGTGCATGCACATTGTTAGAAATAAGATAACAACAATTTTAAGATTCTACAGAAAACAAAATAATTTTAAGAGTTTATTATTTTACTTTGTATGTATGGGTGTTTTGCCCACATATGTCTGTGCACTACATGCATGCAATGCCCCCAGATGCCAGAAGAGGGCATCAGATCCCCTGGATCTGGAGTTAACTGATGGTTGTGAGCATGCCTGCCACATGGGTGCTAGCAACAGAACCTGGGTCCTCTCCAAGGGCAGCAAGTGCTCTTGACTGCTGAGCCGTCTCTCCAGCCCTTTGATATACAATTCTGCAGAAAGGGATGCCAGCACAGCAAAAAGGCAGAGTTGGTTGGCTGCTGTGGTTTTACAAGTCCCCAGCCTCAAGAAATTCCTGTCTTCTTCATGCAAAGTCTGGTACTGGCCCCGTCCCCAAGTCCCCATCTCATCAGTTTAGGGCACAGAACCTTTTCTAATAAATAACTTGGGAATTAGGCTGCTCCTTTTTTCTTGACTGTGAGCTCGGTCATGGAGCCAAAGGCCTGTAACTTTTCACCTTTCAGGGTTCTAAGACACGCTTGAGCTGCAGGGGGGGTGGGGGGTGGGGAGGGTGGGGGGGGTCCAGCGCCTCCTGCTCTTCTGTAACTCCGATGAGTGCACTCATACTGAAAATGGGCCATGACAATCTATTTCTTACCACATGGGGGGTCAGAGGACAACAATGATAGTTCTCTCCTTCTATCATGTGGATCCTGGTGATCAAACTCAGGTTGGCTGGTTTGGTGGTAAGCACTTTTACCTGCTGAGCCATCTCAGCAGGCCCACACTGGCCTTCTTACTGAATCTTGCTGGCACCAAGTGGAGGTTGAGAAACTGTCTGTCCTTAGCACTTGCTTCACTCTGTCAGTCTTCTGGGGCCTTTATCATGGTAGCTGTTCGTGAGCATCACTGCTGGGCCGGAAGCCTGTGTTACCTTTCTCCTCACCCTGCTGTCCCCAACCCCGTGCTTCCTGCTGATGCCTGCCAGGAATAGCCTCTGTAATGGGTGAAACTCCTTCCACTGTAGCTGTCCTTCAGTGATTGGCTCAGTGACCTCTGTGGGTACCCGACGCTGAGGACGCTCAACCTTCCTTATGGAAAATGGAATAATATTTGCTCCGGGGAAGTTTTTGGTTGATAGACTCTGGTGAGTATTCCAAAGTGATCTTAGGGAGTGACTCTAAATCTTTCCCTGTAGCAACTCATTCGTGAGCTTCCATGAGGATCACGGAGGGCAGGAAGTGGTTATCTGAGAGCCCAGAGCTGTCTGGAAGTCAGGACTCTACCTCAGTGCATGCATGAGTCTATCTGTGAAAACAGGCTAGCTGAGTGAACGAAAGAGATACAGGTAGGGGATGCGGCCTAGTGGGAAAAATGCCTTCCTAACATGCATGGGGTCCTGGGCTAGATCTCTGTCACCATACACACAAACACACGTACACATACACACACACACACACACACACACATCCCACACACTGTAAATACACATACATACATACACACTACACACGTACCACAAATACACATATCCTACACACCATATGTCACATACATTACACACATACATACAAACACACATAAATTACACACTACACACATACCACATAC
Source organism: Grammomys surdaster (assembly GCF_004785775.1). Classification (NCBI taxonomy): domain Eukaryota; kingdom Metazoa; phylum Chordata; class Mammalia; order Rodentia; family Muridae; genus Grammomys; species Grammomys surdaster. The sequence continues at coordinate 1,340,290 of NW_021604650.1, forward strand.
ACACATATCCTACATACCACATACACATATCACACATACACACATACCATATATATCACACGCATAGACATCACATACCTCACACACCACACACACACAGTCACGATCAGCTTTCAGAATAAAAACAAAACAAAGAACCAGACACTGATTCTGAGTCATAGATATCACTAAAGCAAACAGTCAATACAGATTTAAAAAGGAAAATTGGAACCTCTAATTTGACTGGGAAATTTGGATTCATTTCTGTTTGCTCTGGGCACTAACAATTTGATTGAAAGACATACTTCAGACCTGGAGTTTGGGCCTAACCCAGAGCCCAGGGGCTGCCAGGGCTCTAATGAGCAGGCTGCCTGTGATGTCTGCTTGCTGCAGGGCTGGCTTCAGTGGTTCAGGGCAGACCTTGGCGCAGAGATGTAGTTGCAAAAGGCTCCCAACAGGCTGACAGGGCTGATCGCCTCAGGTGGAGGAGACCCGGAGCTCACAGGACTCCACAGCACCGCTGAAGGGGAAGAAGCCGAACCTCATTGACCATCGAGCCCGAGCCCGGGGAGGAGGGCTCAGGCTTAGAGATGCTGAGGGGGATATCTCCCAGGAGGATCCCAGCTTTGTGGCTGGCGAGATTTTAATTAGATTCCAAGGGCTCTCGTTTAAGCCTGGAGATCTTAGGTTTGAACAATCAATGAACTCAATCCGAGCATGAAGAGGACTGTGGGGGAGGAGAGAGCCAACAGCCCTGGGTCACCATCCGGCACACAGGCGGCTGGCTGGAGCCTGGGGCGCCGGGCTCTGTAGAGGAGCCTCACCAAAGGCTGGCTCTACACATGTCAGGCCTAGGCAGACACAGACAAACCAGGGTCTCTGCAGGGTGGGGACAGTGGCACCTGGGTGACTGTAGAGGAGAGTTCAGTGAGCCAGCTGGAGACAGCACGGCCGTCTCCCATGTGTCAATTTATTTTTGGTATTATCAATGTCTTTTGTTTTTTTGTTTTAAAGAATTTTTGGGACTATAATGCAATTACATTTCTTCTTTTCCTCCCCTGACATCCTCTCATATATCCCTCTTTGCTGTCTTCAGATTCACAGCCTCTTTTCTTTATTGTTAACTGCATGCATGGAGATATATATATATATACACACATATACACACACACACATATATATTTCTAACCATAACCTACTCAGTCTCTGTAGTGTTACTCATATGTGTGTTTTCAGGGCCGATGGTCTGGTACTGAGTAACTGACGTGCTCATCTGTGGAGCCTTCTTTTGCCTATAGTTCTTTGATGAGAGCGTGACCTCACCACAGTCGTTCCTCCGTCCTCTTTGGCATGTCTGTTGGTGTTCACCTTGCTCAATGCATGGTTGGACAGGCATGTTGTTGAGACTTTATGGACTAATGTCAATACCTTCTGACGTCATTAGGAGACAGTCTCACAGCAGATTCCCTGACCTCTAGCTCCCAGTCTTTCCAGCCCCTTTCATAATGTTCCCTGAGCTTAGGTGTGGGATGTCACTGCTGGGACTGGAGTCCACAACTCTGCACTGTGTTTAGCAGATGCATTCAATCCCAGGGCAGCTGTGACAACTGTAGGAATGGTGGCTTGAAGTAATTGTCTCTTCTGTGCTTTCTGACTCAGAGGCCAGAAGAGAAAGGGGACTACAGTGTCAGCAGAGTGCCACAAGCTTTGTGTCACTGCCTGGAATTGTTGTAGGCACCTTGGTTATAGATACATTCCTGAAATCTCTGCTGCTTTCGAGTACAGCCCTGAATCCCATGCGTGTCTCTGCCTGCACGTCGTCCCTCTGTGAGTACCTGTGTTCAAATTCCCTTCTCTCCCTCTTCCTACTCTCCCCAACCCTGATCCTTTTTCTTTGTTTGAACACATAGGTCTACAGCTGCCCAGTTACTTCATCCAATACTCTCCTCTCCTTATTGAATTATTCCAGTACCTTCTTACTGCAGCACCTGAGCCTCTATGCACCAGTCTATGCCTGGATTCTCTATTCTGTGGACATGTCCAGCCTTACGTTTGTGTCACCTGTCAGTCACTGTAATGTAGAGTAAGCATCATCAAAATGTAGGTGTGTGCCAGGCTCAAAAACAAAGAAAAAATTTTAAAGTTTATGGTTAGTCATGTGTATGTGTGTGTCAGTGTGGGCATGTGCCCTTGAATGCAGTGCTGACAGAGGCCAGAAGAGGACGTCAGATCCCCTGGAGCTGGAGTTATAGGATTTGCTGTGTGTATGAAAGAACAATGTATAAAATCATCTCTGGATTCTCAGTCTTAGGACACCGTGAGTTCAGACTGGGACTCTGTGACCCCTCCACTGTGGCTCTCCCTGGTGCTGCATCATGGGATAAGAGACTATGAGTTCACAGAGGTGAGGCGGTGTCCCCAAGGCCTTGTGGGAATTGTGGCTCCCCTTCCTGCCAGTTGGGAGTTTTAGGGTGAACTCAACTCCCTGTAGCTCTATTCTCTCACCTGGGAAATACAGAAAGAGCTGGAGCAGTAGCCCCACAGGCGGCAACATCAGTGCAAGTAACAACACTTACAACCTGCTACACTGTTTCAACCTTAAGGGTTTGTTTGTTTGTTTGTTTGGTTTGTTGTTATTGTGTTTGTTTTTGCCTTTACCTCTGATCCCCTCCCCCATGTGAGAACGCGTGTGTGGACACTCTGGGTGTTTTTCTTTAGAAGCCATCCATTTTGGTGAGGAGAGAGTCCCTCACTGGCCTGCAGGTCACCAAGTAGGCTAAGCAGGCTAACCAGCTATCCAGGAGTCTGACATTGTCATTAAAGCTCTTTCCAACACGCCCAGTTTTATATGTGTTCTGAGATTCAAACTCTGGTTCTTGACATTGCAAGACAAGCACTCTGCTGACTGAGTCATCTCCTCAGCCCCCATAGCGCTGATTACTTCCATAATTATGTATTCCTCAGAGGAAACATGGAGAACACGGAGGAACAAAAAGATGAGGAAATTCACTCAAAATCACCTCATTCAAAAGATCTACAGCTCATGGTCACTCATCGACTGTGGGGACCCTTTTGTTCTCTCCGGATAGGAACTGGGGGAAGATTGATACACACTTGGGCCTCCTCATGCAAATGAAGGACATTTACACCAATCACAATTCAGTTCCTCATGCAAATGAAGGATTGTGTCCTGCACCAATCACAAGCCTTCAGCAGAGCCATGAGGTCAATGGCTTCTCATTGCTAGGTGAAAATGACAGCAGGGTCAGTCAGAGTTCACTTGTCTGGGTCAGTTAGAGATCACTTGTTCATGGAGTCTTGTCTGGCTTGGAGAACTGTTTGCCTGGACTAGGGCAGGCTAGCTGGAGTGTGTTTTCAGCTGCAGATGTGGTGATTCTACATAGCTGCTGGAGTGGCCTCAGAGTAGGTGTCCAAAACAGGCGGGCAGCGTAGGGGTGTCTGCCAGTTTCAAGTATTACGGCTTCTAGGCTCACAGTTACCACATCAGGGCTGCCAGGCATCAGTGAGGGCCTGTCACACAGGCCACTCTCTAGAGTTTAGTCCTTCAAAATGGGTGCTTACAGTAAGGATCTTACTGAGACCCCATATAGAGTTAACAGTTCCCAGGCTGGAGAGATGGCTCAGACAGGTTAACTGGCTGCACCCAGGTTCAATTCTCAGCATCCATATAAAGGTCCACAACCACCTGTAACTCCAGTTTCAGGGATGTAGTGCCCTCTTCTGGCCTTGACAGGAACTGCATGCACACAGTGCACACACATGCTTACAGACAAAACATCCATACAAATAAAATAAAATTAAAACAATAAAAAAAGCTGGGCAGTGGTGGCGCACACCTTTAATCCCAGCACTTGGGAGACAGAGGCAGGCGGATTTCTGAGTTCGAGGACAGCCTGGTCTACAGAGTGAGTTCCAGGACAGCCAGGACTGCACAGAGAAACCCTGTCTCGAAAAACAAACAAAACAAAACAAAACAAAAAAAGAATTAACAGCAACAGCACTTGATAATCTTTCATGACACTTGGCAGTGTTTAACCTTTATCCCCCAGGGGAGGAGAGTTGCCCCTCTGTCTTAGCAGTACCTGATGCTGGCTTGCTGTTATTGTTCTATTTCATCTAAAAATGACTTTTAAATTACGTTTCCAATGTTTTTATTTTATTCTCTGTGTGTGTGTGTGTTTCCGTGCACATGGGTTACACCATGCCTGTGGAGGACAGAGGATCATTTTCAGGAGTAGATTTTCTCCTTCCTCCTTGCTGACGTAGGTCCTCTTGTTTCTGCCAAGCTGCCACGATTGGCTACTGTGTGCTCCAGGACAGCACCTCCCCACCTCCCATCTCCCCTGGAGTGCTGGGATTACAGATGGGAGCTGCTGTGCTCGGCCTTGTGTGGGTTCTGGGGATTGAATTCTTGTCAGGCTTATGTGGAAACAACTTTACATGTGGATTTATCTCACTGGCTCCTTTAAATGATTTAAATTTAACTTGGTTTCTGTGTGACCCACTGGATTTAATCACAGGAGCACGGGTGGGAGGTTACTTACTGGACCATGCAACCCACCAGTGACTAAAACACTAGAAAAAATGACCCCTCCCCCAACCATAAACAAGCAATGGGTCCTCAGGGAGAGGAGGGGCCTCATGAGTCCTTTGTGCTGTTTGGTTTTGGTTTCAATCTGGCTGTAACGGAAGATTCTAGTTACCAAGATTCTCCATAGTAGTTCTTCATAAGAAAGCCGATGTGAAGGGCTAAGGGCCCCATGGACAAACAGCTGAGGCAATGAGGGTCCCCTCAAACTAGGGCTCACAAAAAGACATGACACTTTGGAGAAGGGATTCTGTGCCTCCATTTTACAATGGATTTTGTATTTGGTCTTGCTTTGAGGAATTGGCAAAGAAGAGTCCCAGGAAGGAGGGACTGGGAGCCATGAGGCCAAAGTTCTGTTCATCCTCCAATAGCAATGATGGCAGGATGAAGGCCCAGGTGGCGAGGCCTCTCTGCCCTGCACAAGGGCGAGGTGAGCCCCCAGTGACCCCCAAGCGCCTGGGGATCCACACCCATACTTTTGCTCTTGACTGTGCATAGCACAGGTGCCAGGGGTGAACTTTGGTCTACTTTTTATTGCTTTTCTCATTAGAGAGAAAATCGAAGCATGAGACCTGGGATTGAAGGTCACCTGTCTGAAGGAAAGCTTTCCCAGAGAAAAGAATTGAGCTCGTACTATCTCAGCCCAGCGTTGCCCAAGCTGAGGTGAACCCGCTCCTGAGTGAGCGAGGTCTGGAGGGCACGTGCGCGCGCACACACACACACACACACACACACGCACACACACAGCATCTCTCTCTCTCTCTCTCTCTCTCTCTCTCTCTCTCTCTGTGTGTGTGTGTGCGCGTGTGTGTCTTGGTGACTTTATTGTTTAAAACGATCCCCACTGAAACTCAGCTCCAGCTGCTGTGTAGTCCTCAGGCACACAACCCTCTGCCTCCTGGCTTCATCCATACATGAACAACATGGCTGTTGTCTGTTCAGTGTCGATGAGTCAATATAAATTTCAAATGTGGAGTTTTAAAACAGAAACAGGCATAAAAGAAGATGTCTGTTGATGGGTTGATCTTAGGTCCCCAACTGTGCCTCGGTGTTGGGGGTAACTTTACAGAATGTCACCTCTGTGAGTTGTAACAATAATTTTAAACATCTGTTTTTTTTTTTCTTTTCCAAGTCCTGGAATGATGACTCTGAGACTAATTCTTTATTATTAAATGATTGGCCATAACCTTTGGCTCATTTCCTGACTAGCTTGTAACGTACTTAACCCATTTAAACTATTTTATGCCTACTTACTTGGTTTGTTCCCTCTCTTAGTGCAGGGCTGCCTCTTTCTTCGAGTTTCATCGGCATCTTCCTCAGCGTCTCCCTGAGTTCATACACCTGCTGGTTGTACATCTGTCTTCCTGAGGCTCCTCTTCTTGGTCCTCTCTCCCAGCTCGCAGCGAGTCTCTTTAACCTCTTACTATTTCCCAGAATTCTCTCTTCTTGTCCCGCCTCCTATTTCCTGCCTCAGCTCATTGGCTAGCGGCTTTTTTATTGACAGGCGATGCTTGTAGAGCTTCTGTCTGCAGCAAGCCGTGCCAAGTGGCGCTGATTTAAGTTCTGAGACTTCGAACTATTCAAGTAGTTTGGGAATGTCTGCCAGGTTTCTTTGCCTTGAACACACAAAGTCTCCACGCCACATAAAGAAATTGTGTGTGTCAAAACCCCTTGGGGAGCCCTGGGTCCTACTGGGAGGCTCTGTCTCCAAAAACAGTGTAAACAACCCTTGAGGAAGGACACCTGAGGTTAACCTCTGACCTTCACACATATGTGTACCTGCATACAAACGTGCACCCATAAACGTGCGGCCCCCCCCATAGGAATGGCAGCGCAAGCTCCTAATCCATTACAAAGGAGGCTAAGACAAGAGGATTGCCACAAGTTTGAGGCCAGGGACATAGTCACTGGTTTGCTTATGGTCAAATATGAAAACATGTTCTGTGAATACTCAAACACTTTTTCTATTCTAGCTCTGACTGGGGAGCTGGGTCAGTGGATAAAGCACTTGTCATTCAGGTGTAAGAAGTGGTGCTTAGACCCTGCCTCCAACCCAGCTGAATGCTGAACAATCGTGGTGGCCACATGTGGTCCCAACACTCAGGAGGAGATTGGGGATCTCCCCAAAGCAAACTGGAGATCTGTACTGCTTGAATCGGTAGCTCTGGGTTCAGTAGATCTTGTCTCAATATGAAGTAGACTTTGATGAAGAAAGACATCTAACATGAACTTGTGCCCCGACAGGCAATCATACATGTATGCATGTATACCTGTACGCATGCATGTGCTCTCTGACATGAGCATGCATACACACAACACGTGCCTCAGGGTTACTGTGGCTGTGATGAAACACCGTGACCAAAGCGACTTGGGGAGGAAAGGGTTGATTCAGCTTACACTTCCATATCACTGTTCATTATCAAAGGAAGCCCAGACAGGAACTCAAGCAGGGCAGGAACCTGGAGGCAGGAGCTGATGCAGAGGCCATGGAGGAGTGCTGCCTACTGGCTTGTTCTCATGGCTTGCTCAGACTGCTTTCTTGTGAAATCCAGGACCACCTACCTAGGGCTGGCCCTTCCCCCATCAATAGTAATTAAGTATTTTATCTAATAGCAATTAAGTATTAAGAAGTTGCCTTACAGCTGGATCTTATGGAGGTATTTTCTCAATTGAGGTCCCCTCCTTTCAGACAACTTATTTGTGTCAAGTTGGCATAAAACTAGCCAGAACAGCATGTGTACATGCAGAAAAATAAAATCTAGATTTATTTCTATTGAACATAAAGATTTTAATTGCATTTTGTTGTACATATAGCTGTGTATCCCAGATCAGAAATGCCTGGACAAGAAGTGGCTTGGACTTTGGACTTATGGGATATTTGTATATAATAATGAGGTATTTTGGGAATGAACAGAGCCCAAGTCTAACTGGGGAACTTATGTGTGTGTCAGCACGTGTCACAGACACACAAGTAGAAGGTAATTTTCTAAAATGTTTCATACAGCGTTTGAATCTTTTATTTATTCTTTGACAATTTTGTTTGTGTATATAATGTATCTTGGTCTTACCCATCCCCCAGCTCTTCCACCCTGGAGATCCCCTCATCGTGCTCCCTCCCCACCTTCATGTCCTCCCTTCCTCCCCCCACTAAGTCACACGAAGTCTGGTTGGTGCTGCCTGCTAGAGTGCAGACTGACCGTTGTGGCTTGATCACGTGCAGGTAAGTCCAGCTGCAGGAGTTCCTGTGTGGACAGGCGAGTCGTATCCAGAGGAGAACACTTCACAGCGATGCTTCACCTCTGGCTTCTATGTCTCCCCATTTCTCTGCAGTGTTCTTTGGAGGTGAGATTGCTACAGCTATTTTTTTTTTATGCTATCTTAATTTAGGACTGAGCCCTCAGCCGTCACGTGGTCTCTGCTCTCTGTTAGTTATGAGTCTCTGCAGTAACTGCTGCCTACTGTGAAGAGAGGCTTTCCTGACCAAGCCTGAGAGCAGCACTAAACATAAATATTGAAAAGACAGTTTGGCACGTGCATTTAGCAGAACTGGAGCAGATGCTTTCCCAGGACCTCTGACCGCCCAAGCCATGGACTTTTAACCAGATCCATACTATCAGACACAAATTGCCTGCTGTGGAGAAGGCTTCTAATCAAGGCGGACAGCGTTGGTTGCTCCTGTAACTTTCATGCCAGTATCACACCGGTGGACATGTCTTCCTGGCAGTGTTGCAGCACGCAGGGCCGCTGCTGGATGACATCATTAGAAGGTTTTCTTCACATCAGTCCAAATCTTTTTTTGCATGAAGTAGTTTTATGATGTGGAGGTTTCCACTTATGACCATTATACATGTGCTGAAACATTTGGATCTTATAGTGTTTAGGGTTTCAGATTAGGGATGGTCAACATGTGTTGAGTTTTCTCCTATAGTTGTTTATACATGTATATGAATTTGTGTATATATTGATTCATGTATGTAAGTACACAATTTTTTTTTTTTGAGACAGACGTTCTCTGTGTTATAGCCCTTGGCTGTCCTGGAACTCACTTTGTAGACCAGACTGACCTTGAAATCACAGAAATACATCCACCTCTGCTTCCTGAGAGCTGGGATTAAAGGTGTACACCACCATGCCTGCCATAAGCACACACTTTTATATGAATATATCTATATATCTATTTGAGGTACGGTCTTTCCATTTAGCCCAGCTGGCCTGGAACTCATTATGTGGACCAGGCTGACCTCAAACTCACAGAGATCCACCTGCCTCTGCTTCTTGCGTGCTGGACTATAAAGGCATGCACCACCAGACCTGATCGTTATATTTATTCTGCAGCTAATGAAGCTGCTTTCTTTGTAACCATTAGGGTCCTTGGTATGGTTATTCTGCACATGAGCTGTCTGACTGTGTACTGTTGTCGGGTCTTTTGACCTACCTTTGCTTTCCATACCCAGTACTAGGTATGGGCTTAGACCAGGCTAGGCATGTGATCTACCACTCAGCTGTACCCCAAATCCCTTCAAATTAAACATTAACAGGGGCTGGGAAAGGGTAAAATGCTTGCTGTTTAGAACACTTGTGAGGACCTGAGTTTGGATCCCTAGCACTCAGGCAAAATATCTGAGATAATAGAACGTGCCTATAACCACAACGCTGGGGTGGGTGGGGGTGGGTGGGGCTGGGGTTGGGGTGGAGTAGGGGTAGAGATAAGAAGACCCCAGGGTCTTGCTGGCTAGTCATGCTGGTTTAAATAATGGTGAGGGTCAGCTGGAAATGAAGGGAACCGAAAAAACAAGATGTCCAGGCATCAACTGCTGGAGTCTGTTCACTCTTACATAGATGAGTGCACCAGTACTCACACCCCACACACGATACATACACACTACACATATCACACACACCACACATACCACGCACACACAGTGTGTGCGGTGTGTGGTGTGTATGTGTATGCACATCACACACACACACACCACACACATCATGTGTATGCACATCACACACACACACATACACACCACACACCACACACACATACACACCACACACACTACATATTTCGCACACATCACACTACACATCATGTGTATGCACATCACACACACACACACACACACATACACACCACACACACATACACACCACACACACTACATATTTCACACACATCACACTACACATCATGTGTATGCACATCACACACACACACACACATACACACCACACACCACACACACATACACACCACACACACTACATATTTCACACACATCACACTACACATCATGTGTATGCACATCACACACACACACACCACATACAGCACACCATACAGACACTCACACACACCACACATACACACAGCACGAGCACACTGCACACACATACCACACACCATGCACACAGACACACATCACACACACACACGACAGTACTACTATCCAAATGTAATAGCTACATGTCTCACTCTGTGATAAAATATCTGACAGAAGAAGCTTAAGGAAGGAAGAGTTTGCTTTGACTCAGGTCTCAGAAAATGATGTCCATTCCATGGGAAGGCGTGCAGGCAGAAGCAAGAGGCGCTGGTCACGTCGGCTCCACAGTCAGGAAGCTGAAGCGAGCACCGGTGGTCAGCTCGATTTCCTTAATACTCAGTGGTGCAGTCTGTGGAACGCTGCTTCCTCCTTTAGAGAGGGTCTTCCCACTCCTTTGACCCCATCAGAAACCCCAGCCATGCCTGCATTTGTTTCTACGGTGATCACAAATCCTATCAAGTTGTCTGTCAAGAATAACATCACCTGGGCATGGTGACACACTCCTGTCGTCCTGGCCTGCAGGAGCTAGAGGTGGGGGATCAGGAGTTCAGGACTATCCTCTGCTACACACCAAGTTAAAGGTCAGCCTGGGCTGAAGTCCCTGTCTCAAAACCACACCAAACCAAAGTAAGGAACAGCCACAGGTTAGACACTTACTGCTTCATAGTCAATCTTTAGACTTGCCAACATTTTTACCAACTTGTCTCCTTGTTTTGTTTTGTTTTCTCAAACTTACAGTCCTCTTGCCTCAGCCTCTCAAGTGCACCACTTTGAACAGCCTTTGGGAACACATTTCAGTTTGGATGGCTCGTTATCTAAGATAATTTAGAGTGTATTTCCCACCAACAAGGGTGTCCTGTACAAATGCAAAGTAATTTCAGAATCAGAAACTCCATGCCTGTCTTTCACACACTACTGTGTTATCACAGAATTCCCAGGCAGGCTTTGGTATTTCTCAGTAGCATTACTTAATTAGGCTGTTTTGTTTTGTTTTGTTTTGTTTTGTTTTGTTTTGTTTTGCTTTGCTTTGTTTTGTTTGAGGCAAGGTTTCTCTATATGTCCCTGGCTGTCCTGGAACTCTCTCTGTGAACCAGGCTGGGCTTGAACTCAGAGATCCGCCTGCCTCTGCCTCCTCTGGGATTAAAGGCGTGCACCACCACTGCCCGGCAGTTGTCTTGCCTTTGTAGTCTGCTCCTGTCTCTGACAGTTTGTCAGCCTTTCCTCGACTTCTGTGCCCATGAGTATTTCAGAGCATGTGAATGGTTTTGTGCAGTGTCTGTGTTTCCTTAGATGAGCTCAAGGAGCTGTGTGGGACAGGGACATTACAGGACCTCTGCTGGATGTCTTTGATGGGGACACTGTGGGGACTTGCCGTTCCTGGCAATGTGGCACAGTGCTTTGACTGGGACTTTGCTAACGCAGCTCAGGTGGCCTCTGTCAGGTTCCTTTGCTGACTCCTTCTTCCTGTTTGTGACCGATGAGTAGGAATGGAAGACTAGGAGACCACGAGAGTAGCCTTCCTTGCTGCAGTATCTGCTGATATCTAGGTTCAGTTTATAATAACTGATAGTTGACAATTTTGTTCTGTTTTATTTTGTTTTGTTTTGAGATAGTGGCTCATTACATCGACCAAGCTGGCCTTGAACTTATAAAGATCCACCTGCCTCTGTCTCCCAAGTTCTGGAATTAAGTTGCGTTATGTCATTCCAAACTTAGATGATAATTCTCTCTTTTTGTTACAGATTTACTTATTTTTATCTTATGTGTATGGGTGTTTGCCTGCATGTATGGCTGTATTCCTGTGCCTGTATTGCCCACAGACGCCAGAAGAGGGCGTCAGATCACCCTGAAACTCCCCCTGGGGACATGGAACAGCAAACCTGCACCACAGTGCTTGGGTTCAAGCACTTAACTGACTAAGCTGCCCACCCAGCTTTATTTGTTTATTTTGTTTTTATGAGACCAGGTTTCATGGAGTAGCCTCAAACTCTCCAATTAGCCCAGGCTGGCCTTGAACTCCTGGCAATCTTCCTGTTGCAACCTCTCCAGTGCTGGAATTACAGGAGTGAGCTCCAAGATGCCTTATAAAATCTCACTGTAACTACCTAACAATGAGCACTTTTTTGGTGAGTGTAGGGGTGCTGGGGACCCAGCATAGGACCCCATGCATGCTAAGGTTACGATTGAGCTGCACCCTAAACCAATAAAGACAATTTAAATAAACTCCCTGAATTTAACGGAAAGATGCCCCTCCATTAAAGATCACAGTCTTCCAATTGGGTTACCAGGGCTCGGTGAAGTGAAAGATCATAGTTTGTTCTGATTTAATATAAACCGATGCTATGTTTTAGGTGTTTTGTGGTTATAAACAGGATCGTATACTAAAATTTATTTTGGAATTTTTAGACTTGAACTTTTTTGTTTTCCTTTTGGGAGAAGGTCTTGCTATTGTGATCCTGGCTAGCCTAGAACTTGTTATGTAGACCAGGCTGGACTTATACTTGTGGTAGTTCTCCTGCCTCTTCCTTCTGAGTAGCTGGCACCATTGTGTGTGGCTAGATTTTAACATTTTAAATAACTATAATTTCTAATGAATTTAATTATATTTATTTATTATGTGTGTTGTGTGGTTGGGAGTGACGGGCATGTAGAGGTCAGAGGACAACTCTGGGGACTAAGTTCTTTCCTTTCCCCATGTGGGTCCCAGGGAATGAAGCTCAGGCCATCAGCCTTGGCGGCAAGCGTCTTTCCTCACTGAGCCGTCTTGGCAGCCCTGCAATGATTTTAAATTCTGCTATTGAGCTGAGCTTGGTGGTTTATATCTGTAATCTCAGTACTTGGCAGCCTGAGGCTGGAGAATTGCTTTGAGTCCTAAGCTAGCTTGGGCTACAGAGTAAAACAATGCTTCAAAACCCTGAAATGATTGATAGATAATAGATAGATAGATAGATAGATAGATAGATAGATAGATAGATGATAGATGGATGGATGGATGGATGGATAGATAGATAGATAGATGATAGATGGATGGATGGATAGATAGATAGATAGATAGATGATAGATGGATGGATAGATGGATGGATGGATAGATGATAGATAGATAGATGATAGATGGATGGATGGATGGATAGATAGATAGATGATAGATGGATGGATGGATGGATGGATAGATAGATGGATGGATGGATGGATGGATAGATAGATAGATAGACAGGAAGGTAAATAAATATATAAGTAGGTGAATAGACAGACAGATCCAGCTGTTGTGTGGCTTTCCCCTGGGAAAAATGAACAAGTGTCTGTCCATCTCGGAGAAATGGCCACAGGCTGAAATGTTCGCATCCACATCAGCTGGGTGAACACATGAACAATTTACTGGGCTTCACCAGTGGTAGCATGGGTGATGGTTACTTACACGAGCACAGATGACTCAAAAACAGCTGCATCACCAAGAAGCCCACCCTAGCCTACGCAACAACTCCTGAAGGAGCTACACCCCGGAGCTCCCTGCAGGACTCCACTAGCTCCCTGGGGAGGCACCTCCAGGGTCTTGTAAGTTCCCAAGCTTTTGTTCTGCACCCAGTGAAGCTTTTTCACCTCTTAGGTCTTATGAGACTCCTCCTCCCTCCAGGAGGGAGCATTCCAGCCTTCACACAGCATTAGAGACTCCTGGGTTGTGTGGGAACGTCCTGCCCAATGTGGAGCACATGTCACACGTCCCCACCGGCTCTGTGGACACAAACAGCACCCTGACCAGGTGCTGCCACACATGCACACATGAAGTGTGCAAATCTGTTTCTGGCACAGGCTCTGGGATGATCTGCCATTATGAAAGCAGAGCCTTGCTACCTCTGTGGGGTTTTAGTTGTTGTTTTGTTTTTTATTTTGATTTTTGTTGTCGTTGTTGTTGTTTTTTAAACAAAGTCAGAACTCCATGTGAAGGAGGTCACCACCTTGGACCAAATGCCTTCATTGAGTTTTTCCTCAAAGGAGACACTGGTGATGGCTTCTGCAGCTCTCTGTGTCTCCTCAGCTCACGGCAGAAGAGAGTGCAGAGAAAGCCAAGAAGGTCCTGATGAAAGGCAGGAGGAGCTGCCTTCTCACCTTTCCCTGGGGACAAGTCATACTCTGTAAAGCTTTCCTTTTAAGCTTCAGAACAATTGTATTAGAGTTTAAAAGAAAACCCTAGAACCTCAGGGCAAGCAAGCTGTAGATCTTGGCAGCTGCCCACAAGACATGCTTTGCTTCTCTGCTCACAGTGAGTTCCAGGGCCTGAGTGTCCCGTAGCGATCAGATGACACAAGGTGGTCCTGTGAGACTGTAGAGCCTGGGGATGGGAGGATGGATTCGGGGGAGACAGGGAACAAGGACAAAAATAGACCGCATCTGTGGATGATGACAGTAAAGAGCAGGTGTTTGCTGGGAGGATGTGCCACAGGGGTTCCGATGAGGGAAGCTGGTTAAGGAAGATTGGGGTGGGGGACACCTGGGAGGTTCCCACTCTCCCTTCATTCAGCCTGAGTTCTGAGGAACACAGGATGAGGGCTCTGCTCTCAGGAGCCCAGGATGAGAGCTCTGGGATGCAAGTGTCTTTGTCATAAGCTGGCAAAACACGAACTCCCAGAAGTCAGAACCTAAAGTTCCAGGCTCAGAAAGAAAAAATGAGATTCCAACGGGAAGTAAGGGCTGGAGCTGAAGTTCAGGGGAGTGGGTGCTGGCCGGATGTGAATGGAGCCCTGGGCTCAGCATCACACACACCTGCACTGCACCACACACACCTGCACTGCACCACACACACCTGCACTG
>NW_021604650.1:1355009-1367391 GCF_004785775.1 Grammomys surdaster
ACACACCTGCACTGCACCACACACACCTGCACTGCACCACACACACTGCACAGCACCACACACACACACCTGCACAGCACCACACACACCTGCACTGCACCACACCCAGACCCCCCACACACACACACCTGCACAGCACCACACACACACACACACCTGCACAGCACCACACACACCTACATGCACCACACACACCTGCACAGCACCACACACACCTGGACTGCACCACACACACCTGCACTGCACTACACACACCAGGCTCTACACACTGCACACACCTGCCATCTCCTGTGCTCTGAGCACCTGAGAGGCGGAGGCTGGAGGATCGGAAGTGCATGTGCAGTCGATGCTGCCTGCAGTCTCAGGGGCTGCATGGGTCGTCCTCCTGCACTAGCCAGGGTTCTTCCGAGGAATGGAACCAATGGCAGCTGTGTAGAGGTGCAGAGGTGAGTGTGATGGGGAGGGGCTGTAGAGACTGAGAGGCTCTGTGATCTTCCATTTGCAACACAGAACCAGGAAAGCTGGTGGCTCTCAGGGGGGTGGGAGGGTGGCCGGTGCAAGCCCCAGAGAATCTTGAACTCTGGTATTTCTTTGATCTGTCTGAGTGAATCGGATGATGCTGCCCATGTTGGATGCAGGAGAATTTCTCTACTGTTCCCCAGAACCGAGGGCTGAGCCCACTTGGAAACACTGTTATGGACCTAGAAAGAAAGAATGCTGCATCAGCTATTTGCCTGTCCCTCAGTCCAGTCACAGTGACACCTGCAAGCAACCACTGTCTCACGAACATCTGTCTATTCCCTGTCCGTCAGTCCTGTCTACTCTCAGCCTTCCATCTATTAATCATCCATTTTATCAAATCGTCTGTTTCCTTCCCTAGTCTGTGATGTGTCAATCATCTATAAAGCAATTATACTTCTAGCCACTCACTTACCGTATCTATTTCATTTCTATGTTTATATCTATCTGTCCATGTCAGTTCTATCATCTACCTACAATTGCCTATTTATTCCTCATTTTATTTATAGTCTCTGACAGTTCTATTCAGCTTCCATCTGTTGATCATATACATTTGTCACCTGTCTATCATCTGTGTACCTACTTATTATTCTATTTGTCTATATAAAGAGATAACATCTTAAAGATAAGGTGTTATCTTGTGTCGTTAGGGAACCTTGGACACCCCTGAGTCTTCTGAGGACTCAGGGAAGCCAGTGGGATGTGTCAAAGCCGTCTGGCTGCAGTTGACATGCTGTGGTAATCTGGGTCTGAGGTTTAAGCTCTAGAGCACTGAGGGTAGACCCACATCTCAGCTCACCCACTCAGATGCAGATGTGAGCAGATGCCTCAGAAGGGGCTTGGTGCTTGCCTGGCTAGTTCCCTGGACATCTTTGGCCCTGGTAAGTTCATATGTGACTCCAGGCAAAGTCCCTTGCAAGAGGAAGGTGCTGCCTGGAGTCACAGACCCCAGGTTAAATGCACCTAGTAGCTGGAGTGTTCTGCACTGTACTCTCCCCAACTTTAGAGAGACTTAGAGGCCCTTTCTCAGAGACACACAAGTCAAAGTCATTAGTAGCAGACCCCAGGCAGGGGCACTACAGTAATGAGTAAAGCGTTCCCTGTTAGACGGACCATCTGAGGAGCCTGGGAAGACCCACTGTAAGAATGGATGCCCATGGTGGATGATGTCATTCTGATGGGGAAGGTAAGGAAGGGAGTAGAGGAGAGGGCATAGGAGGCCATGTGTTGTAGTTAGGGTTTCCATTGCTATGAGGGGACACCATGACCAAGGCAACTCTTATGAAGGAAAACATTTGATTGGGGCTGGCTTACAGTTTCAGGGGTTCAGTCCATTATCATCATGACAGAAAGCATGTCTGTCTGCATGCTGCCATGCTTTCTGTCATGATGATGCTTTGAATTAAGAATCTGTGGAAGTGACCTCTTTGCTTTACTGCAACAGTCAGTGATGGTTGACTGGAGCTGTAGATCAACAATGAGGACTAAGAAGGCAGCATCACTGGAGTGAGATCTTCTGGAGAGGTATTTCCTCAGGGTCAGCACACAATGGCTATGGTCCAGAGGGGGACAAGGCTGTATCTCAAGCTGACAGCAGAACTTGGTAACATGTAAGAATTTCCTACTTGGTGCTGGTTTGGGTGACACGAACACTATAGAATTGGAGGGACTCTGGAGAGAAGCCGAGGCTTGGCACCATGGATCAGGGTCTGTGTTTCTGAAGAGAGGCCAGAAGAGATGAAAGTGCAGTGGAGACCTCTGGATACCCAAGATGCTAGACTGTGGAACGACCACCATGGACAGTGGCGGTGTGGTGTGGGTCAACCTTAGCCTATCAGGACAAGCATTGCTGATGCAGAACTGCAGAAGTGAAGCTGGCTACCCAAGAATTTTGGGGCCCAGAGGATTGTGAATAATCTCAAGATGTCTGACCCAGATGCATTTACATTATTGGATTTTGGTTTTGGTTTGATCTATTGTAACTGTTCCCTGGTCCTTCCCTCTTGGAATGAGAACATATATAACTTGTTTTTGAGCTTACAGGCAGCCACAGTTAAGTGACTTTGGTTATTTGGTTTACTCCTATCTCTGCAACATGTTTGCTCAACGACACGTTTCCCTGGGTGCAAACCCACAGAGGACCACTGTGTGGGGTCCCTGGGTAGTCACAGTCCCTGTGATGTGGGCGTGCAGGCACCATCACCCAGATCCGCTTTCCAGAGCCCTAGGAGACCTGCTACAGGGCTGTAGGCTGCGATATCTCACTGAGTCCTAACTCTGCATTATTTAACTCGAAGCGAGTGTGAGGCAGGAGGTCACAGATACAGTGTGGGCCCAGCTGGTTAATCAAAACACCTAAAGTGTGCTTCAGCGTTCACTTCACCTTGATGAAGGTTAGTGTGAGGCTCCCACACATCTGTGATACCTGATTATTGCGAAGCTTCCCGGGTTTTTCTGGCCACTGGGAAGGCTTTAGAAAAGTGGTTTCTGAAGCTCAAGAGAACAGCAGAGAGAAGAATGTTACACATCACCAGCTGGCCAGTGGGCACTGCCATCACTGAGGTAGGGAAGCCCCAGCAGAATGCAAGACTCGTCCTGTTTAGTAGGAGACCTCTGTGGGACATGCATTAGAAATCTCAAATAATCCCTTGGTGTGAGTCTGGGGTTGTGGGGAGGGGGCTGGAGGGTTAAATCTTGGAGTCCCGAGGCACGGCAGGTATCTAAAGCCATGGCATCATCTCCATGGCCAGTTCCAGGACAGCCAGGGCTACATAGAGAGACACTGTCTCAAAAAAACAAAAACAAAACAAGATCATATGATTGATGAACCATCCTGCCTCCATCTTACGCTTGAAAGCCATCTCACCATAAAGACAAACTAGTTTCATTCCTGTTTGTGATTAAATCTATCTCTCAAGGACTGGGGTCTGCTCCACCAGTAATCCTAACTACAAATAACCGTACAAAACTTCTGCATTGTCTCTCCAAGGAAATGGCAAGCATGCCTTTGTTTCCAAAGGGTGTTATGACCTTGTTATGACCTTGAGACGACCATCTTGTCATGACCACCTTGCAACCATGTCTTTACTCCAAGAGGTTGTTATGACCAACTTGTTGTATTTATGTCCTGATTCTGTAACCTATTTGCCTGCCAAATTCCCCGTTTGGAAAACCCTCTGCCCCTGAGCTATAAACACAAATCTTCCCACATCTGATGCTGAGCCCTTGACGCCGGCCTTTAGTGAGAGACACCCCAGACACAGGGATTTTAAAAGCTGGGTTTAAGCAAGTTAAGCTTGCTTTAACTGATTTGGCCATGATTCGGGTCAGAGGTCTTTCTGGTCACATGTGTGGGAGAGACAGTGAGAGTTAATATTGATTGACAGGACAGTGACCTAGGAGATGAGACTCAGGTAAATCTGTGAGGGATTTTCTGATTAGTTGACAGAGCCGGAGGAGCCACACTAACTGTGGGCAGGACCATCACACAGGCGGGGAGGGGGGCAAAAAACAGAGAAGGGAAGGCAGCTGAGCACCAGCCTCTCTCTCTGCTTCCTGACTGCGGATGTGACATGACAGGCGCACTCATTTTCTCTGCTATGGTGGACACAGCTGGACTACCCCTCCCTCCCCTCACACCTCCCGCCCCACCCTCCGGTCCCCCCCCCCCCCTCCCCTCACCCCTCCCTCCCCTCACCCCTTCCTCCTCTTATTTCTGTCAGACATTTGTTCACAGCAATGAGAAGGCTAGCGTAGGCTATACATAACTCTACTCTTGTTCTGCCCACATTCTCCAAGATCTAACCTGCCCTAGGACCTTGGACCTTTTCTAGGGAACACTCCACCTCTAGTCTCCAGTCACCTCAGGTAACACTTCCTGTGTGTGACTCCAACCTCCCTGACACATTGAAGCTTGTGTCTAATCTGCCTTGTGCTTCTCCTGGAGACCAAGGCCACACCCTTCCATCAAAGTATGTGATGATATGGGGTTTGTTCCCAGGCCCCAACATCATTCCTTTGGGGTCTGGCAGAGACTGGAGCTCTATGTCCTTCGACACACCCCTGGCAGCACAGAAGTCATGTGACCCAGTATTGCCTGCCAGCTTCTGTCCCTCTGTCCTTTCAGACATACACTTCCCCTTGCTTCTAATCCTCCCCCCCTCCACTGTTCTGTATGGAGGATACACGGGGGGGGGGGCAGCTGAGGTCAGCCTCTCCCACTGCGACCCTCAGAGCAGTGCAACCCTCACCAAGTGTGTGTACATGTGTGTGTGTCTGTCTGTCTGTCTGATTGACATTCCCAGAGTAGAAAGAAATAGCATTTATTATCTGGGCCTGAACTCCTCAGAGTAAAGAACAAATATAAAAACCTCTGTCTGGCTTTTCTGGGTCACCTCGACCTGAGGAATAACTCCTCAAGCCTCTGGGTCGTTTTCTGTATGTTATTGTTATTTTTTTAAATCAGTGTTTTATCTAATATATTCTGAAATTTTAATAATTCTGGAAATATTGCAAGTACATGTAAAAGAGTCAACTTAACACAGCCATTACTCACCGCATTGGTGCCTTTTGACATTCAGGGTTTTGTTTTTGAGCCTGAAATGACAGACCATCAAATGGACTGGTGAACCATCTCCGTGAACAGGTAAATCTCAGCATTTGCACATCCGTACGGCTGTGCAGGACCACCGCCATCCAGGAGCGCCACCTTCCGCAGAGGCACTGTCCCAGCAAAGTAGCACCTAGCACCCAGCTGTCCCTTCTCTCTAGTCCCTAGAAAATGCCTTCCCCCTCCCGCTCTCCTAGCTCCCTCCTTCCTTCCCGCTCTTCTTTCTTCCCTCCCTCCCTCCCTCCCTTCCTCTCTCCTCCTCTCCCCCTCCCTCTCTCTCCCTTCCTCCCTCCCCCTCCCTCTCTCCCCCTCCCTTTCACTTCTTTTCAACAGTCATTTCTTCACTCTCTGACAGCTTTACAGTCTGTAATGCACACAGGCTGCCTCTGTTCCCCATCCCCCTCTCACCCCTCCCACTCCTGCTGAGCCCTGCTTCCCACCAAGCCCCCCACAGTTTGTGTTGTGGTTCAAGGACTCCCGTCTGAATTTAACAGAGGCTGCTGCCATGGGCACAGGCATAGGTCACTCAGTGGCCACACCGCTGAAGAAAGTGACTCTTGCCTCCTATTGTGTGGTAACAAGCATGTGCCCCCATGCCTGGCATGTTCCATAGGTTCTGGGGATTGAACTCAGATCCTTGTGCTCATGAGACAAGCACTTTACCCACTGAGCTGTCTCTCAGCCCCTTTGATTCTGCTTTTTAATGAAATATTTTTCTTTAATTTTTTCTCTTGTTATTTTATTTTATGTGTATGTGTCTTTTGGTTTCACGTTTGACTGTGCGTCTCATGCATCTAGTACCCATGGAAGCCAGAAAAGGATGCTGGGTCCCCTGGACCTGGAGTCACACTTACGAGCCACCATGTGGTGCAGAGACTTGAACCCAGGTAATCTGGAAGAGCAAGTATTTGTAACAGATGGGCCATCTCCCCAGGCTCCCCTCTCCAGGGTCTCTCTATGCAGCCCTGGCTGGCCTGGAACTTGCTATGTAGACCAGGCTGGCCTCATAGATCCACTTGCTTCTGTCTCTGAGATCTGGGATTAAAGTCATATGCTGCCATGCCTGGTAATTAAGAAAATATTTTCAGCATGAAAAAAGTCTTAGAACCATAAGCAATCCAACCACTAAGTGTTGCTGTCCCAGTGCTCTTGAATCTTATAGTCGTGGTGCTGCTTGACGGACTCAGCAATGTGGAGTTTTAAGTGCGTGTGCGTGTGCGTGTGCATGTGCGTGCGCGTGCGTGTGTGTGTGTGTGTGTGTGTGTGCGTGCGTGCATGCCCAAGTGTGTGTATAACGGGGAGGGAGCTTTTAGTGGACCCTCCAGCAGTATAAGTAATGATACAAGACTTCTATTGTAGTTTAAAGCTTGGGCTTTTTGCTGGGGCAGTCTCCCGGCTAGCTCATCTCACTTAACCTGACTACATAGCCTACAACCCACCATGTGGCTAGCTCTATACCTCTCTGCTCTGCTGTGGTCCTTGTTTGTTCCCTCTGTGTCCACTATTTTCCCAACTTCCTGCCTTAGATACCGTCTGTCAGGTCTTTATTACAACCCATTAGTAGTGAGACAACCTCTGATACAATTCTAGATTGCCTGTAGGCAGGTGAAGAAGGATGGATGTTTACAAAGTAGAAAACCTGGTGATCAGCCATAGAAATGACAATACCAGAATCCTGCCAGGGCTTAGCTCTCTGCTGGTACAGGATTAACAATTGAAAATACATTTAAAAAGGTTACCCCAAGGTGTGTGTGTGTGTGTGTGTGTGTGTGTGTGTGTGTGTTGATATGGTCTAATTGTGTAGCCCAGGCTTTCCTGGAACTGCCAATTCCCCTGACTGCTGAAGCTTCTTCAGGGCTGGGATTGCATATGTGCACCGACACACACAGCAGCAATATGCTTTTCCACTCATCTTTGTGAGACATACTCCTTTAAGGCATTCTGCTGTCACGTGTTTATGTTACCTAGTGCTGTAATGCTCCATGCTTTGCAAAACATCTTCTACATCAATTCTCCTAAGGGTGAGTATTCAAATATTTCCAATTTTTCCACTAAGATGAATGTGTATGGGGGGGGGTTGCGACCATTCAGAACTGAGAGATGAAGTTCCGTGTATTTCTATTTTACCATACGTAGCCAAACTGTACGTCAATCCATGGTAGTGATTGCATCTGAGTGGCAGGCATAGGTGCATTCACTACAGGCAAAGACACCAGCTCCAGCTGACACTCATCCCTACTGCTGGATCCTGGTGGTGAGATCCATAAAGTCACACCCTGCAACAGGTCACATGTGGGAGGCTCACTCAGGAGAAGGAGATGGGGTGGGGATACAGAGGCCACCCCTGGGCAGAGAAAGGAAAAAAGGGAAGAGGGGGGCTGAACAGGAAACTTCCAGGTTCTTTGGAAAGTCAGTTGTGCTGGAAGGTGTTTTGCTGGGGCAAACACATGAAGAACTGTTTTCATAAACTGGACACAGGTGAAAGGATGTTCTGCTAAAGCAAGCATGTGAAAGGACACATGATGAAGGATTCTTTGCTAACGACATGCATGTATTGGTTCTCCTTACATTGCATAGTTGAGCTGCATTTGTTGGGACTCCATAGCGAGAAACGCACCAAAAAACTTCTAGTGGTGTGCTGCAGTTTCTTGCCGCTTCCATGGACTCAGACTGATTGGCAGAGTGATGTCAGCTGGGACAGACAGCCTCGCTGAGGCAAGACCCGTGGAGGGCACATGATGTTTGGAGGGAATATAAAAAGGACTCGACGGACAGTGACAACGCACAGTCACGAGGGATGAGCTAGGCTTGCTTATAGAGCTAGCTGTACAATGCATGTGGGTCTCGAGTCCTTGCTGATCTTCTCTTGGCAGCTCGTGATGACGTGTACTGCTGTCACCAAGTCCCTCAGGCTGGCCATGGAGGTGCCCAATTGCCAGCACTGAGGCCTGATGTCCTCATGCTCTCTGGAAGCCACAGGGGGCCTCGGCACTCTGAGGAGTGTGAATTCCTGCATGCACCTCTGGCTGCTGCTCAGGTTTCTGGCTCTCACCTTTGTTGCAGAGAGCCCAAGGATGCATTGGGCTGCAGAAGAGAGCCAAGCTACCGTCACAGCCCTCTGCTTTCCCAAAGGCCTCGGACCTGTGGGGTTTCTTGGATGTTCACTACTTTGTCTCACTGTAATCAAATGCCTTACAGTAGTAACTTAAGGGAGCAAGGTTGTTTCTAATCATGGTTTTAGGGTGTTTAGTCTAAGTATCTGGGAGGGCATGGTGGGGGGAGGCCATGGGACCTGGCTGTTAGCATCGTTTGGATCAGGAAGCAGAATAATCTAGAACCAAGAGCCAGATTCTTACCTTCAAAGATCTCCCACAAGTCCCCTCTTTGTCTAAAGGTTCCACAGCCACCAAATACCATCAAGTGTCCAAAATGTGAGCCTGTATGGGGGGCATTTCACGTGAGCCTGTATGGGGGGCATTTCACATTCAGATCAAAGCATCCCGGCTGTCTACATGCACGGGGTCTCCTCCCATCCCTGAGAAACGAGGCCCCACCAAGATGTTTCCAGGTTGCTCTCTCTGACCTGGAGTTTTGGCTTCCTTCTCCTCCCAGCCTAGACTACCCCATGCATTTGTTGCTATTGGGCTCCACAGACTTATAAGCATCAAACTGGAAAAAAAAATATTTGCCTAATAGCATGAAGTGTTTTGTGCCTGTGTGTTCCGACAGCACTAAGTGTTTCAGAGAAGAGGAGGCAAATTTCTTTGAAATTAGGATATTCAAAGTAACTACTCATCTCAGGCCTTTGATAATGCTTTAAGGAAACTATTTTGCCCATAAAATCCCATCCCGGCTGCACACGCCATTCTGTTGACATTTATTCCCGTCTTCAGATGGCAGCTTCGCTCGCTTTACTTTCTGTAATTCAAACATCAGAATGGTTAAGTCCCTGGGAAATTGCTCTTGTAATATTGTAAAGTGAACGTCCTTGCCGATGCGTGCTTTTTAGAACAAGTGTAAATTTTCAATTTTGGCTGAAAGCAACCTTTTCCCTGCGATCTCATCTGTACTGTAAATCACAGAGGCTCCCCCACCCCTGACACACCCCTACTTCAGGCTTAGAGTCTCTGAGCAGGCCTCAGTTACTCTGTGTGTTTCCATGATGGGAGCTGCTGGCCAGGGCCTGGGAAGGACTGCCACAGAGCTTTTCTCCAGGCTGCCTCTGCTTTCAGGCCTGGCTGTCATAACAGCCTCTCCCCCAGACCCCTGTAATACAGTCATATGTGCACATGTGCATGGATTTTCAGGAGCGTGTGTGTGAGAGTGCATACAGAAGCCAGAGGTCAAACCTCACGTGTCCTTCCTCAGGAGCTGTCCGGCTTACTTTTTTTTTTTTTTCCAAAAATATTTTATGAGTCTCACACCAAGCCTGAAGCTTGCCAAGTAGGCTAGGCTGGCTGGGCAGTGAGCCAAGGAATCCTTCTGTCTGTCTTTGGTTCCCCAGTACCGGGATTACAGAACATGTCACCACAACAGCCAGGCAGCTAACTCTCATCAACACAGAAACCTTACCTCTTACTTGTGAATGTATTTTACCTAGTCCCTAATCATGTCCCCTCCAGAAGATTCTACATCTGTATGGAAAATGCTTTGTTTCTTTTGCAACATGTGTTAGTTACTTGTCCTGTCGCTGTGATAAAATAACAGACGAAGTGACTTGAGGAAGGACGGTGTATTTTGGCTGTAGGCCACCATGGTGCAGAGGCTGCAGTAGCTGGTAACACTGAGCTTGTGTTCAGGAGGGAGGGGACGGGAAGGGAGGGAAGGAGGCAGAGGATGGTGCTCGGCTCACTTCCTCAATCCACAGTCAGAGTCTGAGATTGTTAAATCTCTCCTAGGTAGTTCTGTTGGGGTCACGGGTGTGCAAATAATGGGCTAGTAAATAACTGGCTAGGATGTGGTCAGGCTCGGAGCTAACACAACGACCTTCAAGGTCAGGAGCAGTCTTCTTTTGAAGCATAAACCCACGAGCAGAAGTTCAGAGGATAACAAAGAAGGAATTGTAGGTTGAGAGTTAGTTCTCCCTCCCAGGGTGTGGTGGAGAGCAGGATGGTGGTCCAGGCCCATGGCAGCCATCTTAACTCAGTTTTATGGGGTCATGCGGGCCAGGTGGTTTTACTGCAACTGAGAAGGACGTAGAGTTTGAGGACATGCAGTAAGATGGGGGCACAGACCAACGCCTGGAATTTCTCTGAGCTCTTCAGTTCTTTATCCAGCCAAGCTGAGAGTGAAGATGGCCTCCCACAGCTACTGTCTACCTGTAGGCCCAACCCAAATCTAAACACCAGGCAGCTAAATTGCGACCTAAACACCCAGTCTCCTTTCATTGGATATTTTGCCATTTACAGTTTTTAAATTTTACAAACAATATGGTAAGAAACACACCTTTGTGCATAATTCTATAGATGGGCGAGCACAGCAGACCTCGGCTACTGAGTCAAGTGTTTGTGTCTGAATTTCACAGCGACCCAAAGCTTCCCACCCAGGCTGTTCCAACTGACACTTCCCGAAATATGGTAGGACATGGCCCACTGCTCTTTACCTCAGTACTCAGGAAAATTTGGTTCTCTTGATCAAGACATGAGTAATTGGGTAGTATTTCTTATGGTCAATTTGTGTGTGTGTGTGTGTGTGTAGTGGAAACTTCTGACTTGTTTGGAAAGTCAGTTGTGTCAAATGAGATTTAGCTGGGGCACACAGATGAAAGGATATTTTGATATGGCAGATACATGAAAGGACCCGTGATGAAGGAGTGTAAATACGACCCCACAGACAGTGAGCGGCGAACACTGAGCTTTGGTTTGGTTTGCTCCGCCTCACTATATTTTGCTAATGACGAGGATGTATTGGTTCACCTTACATAGCTTTGTTGAGCTCCACTTGCGTAAAACGACACCATTGAGAGAAATTCACCAAAGAACTGCTTGTGATGTTTCCGTAGCAGCTTGCCACTCCGCACCTTGCCTCAGGCTGGTTGACGAGCCTGGTGGTTTCTTGAGAATTGAACTTGTCTGCCTGCTGAAAGGACTGCACTGAAGCTGCTAAGTTGTACTTGGTGTTTGTTACAGGACTGAACTGCTGACAAAGAAGTTCAAGCTCGTCCCCAAAGAACTATTGCTCAACAGGTCCACTTCCCCCATTATTCTAATAACTTTTCTCTTCCACTTCCTCTGCTGGGTGGTGGGCTAGAGGAGAGGTTAAACGTCTATTAGAATAGGCTGCAAAATATTCATGCCTGCACATATATATAGGTCTTTTGGGTTACTCTGAATGGCTGGTGGGAGAGAGACACTGCAGGATGAATTTAGGTTTCTCGAGCAGCAGGAAGATCAGCCTCTTAAGAACTGAACTTCCGTTGGGGGATGTTCTTGTGTACTATGTATTCGAATGCTGATTTCTGTACTTGGAAATCTGATTAGAGTCTGGATTTTTTCATGGTCATTATTACGAAGCATTTCCTGACTCAATATTTTGTAAAACATTCCTCACCATCTTCTGATTGATCAATAAAGAGCTTATCAGCCTATAACTGGGCAGGAGAGAAAAAAGTGGGACTTCCACATCCAGAGAGCCCAAGAGAGCATCTCAAGTGGGACCTGGGTCATCACCATAAGGACACTGATAAAGAAGGAGGCCAGGGTAAGACCTAGAAGCAAGTAACAAACAGGCCAGTGGCTGGGAGATAGTCTAAGGCCAGCACAGTTGGGTTAGAACAGCGGAACATCTGTCAGCTATAATACAAGAAGCTTATTAATAAAGATAGAGGTCTCCATGTCTTATTTGAGAACAAGGGCAGACACAGAAAAGCCCTTACTTTACAAACCCCAAACCCTCTTTATTGTTACACAAAAGGCACCTTTAGCAAGTCAGTTTCTGCATACCAAAACTTTTTATCTGACTTAGGGGTTGTCTTGAAAGAACCTCAAGCAGTTCTCAGCCCTAAGAGACTTCCTGGTTTGCCAGGTATGTCTGAGACTAAGTTATGCAAAGGCTCTGAGAATCTTTCAAAAGAACAACCCCACAAAATCTCAGATAACAGTCACTGACAAAAGACTACTTCAGAGCCTAGGTGCCATCACTCTGGAATTCATGCCAGAAACAGTGGCTCTGCTAAAATCCTGCTATACACACACACACACACACACACACACACACACACACACACACACACACACAGAGAGAGAGAGAGAGAGA
>NW_021604650.1:1367491-1380666 GCF_004785775.1 Grammomys surdaster
AGAGAGAGAAAGAGACAGAGAGAGACAGAGAGAGACAGAGAGAGAGACACAGAGTTATTTATACAGCATATGGGCTGTTTTTAAAAAATATTTTAAAATATTTTTACATACATACACACATACATATAAATTACATATACATATATGTATGTGTCTGTGTTTAGGTATGTGCCCAGGAGTGCAAGTGCTGGCAGAGGCCAGGAGGGACACTGAATCCTCTGGAACTGGGGTTACAGGCAGTTGCAGGGTACCCAACATGGATGCTGTGAACTGAATTCAGTTCCTCTACAAGAGCAGTGCCTGCTCTTAACCACTGAACTATCTCTCCAGCCTTCAGATCTGAGTTTTTAAGTGACATTCTGCAGTGAAAGGACACAGTATTCCTTTGAGAAATGGAGAGCGTGGGCCCAGGGCAGGGAGAGGAGAAGAGCGGGGAGCGTCTTGTAGCATCAGATGTAAGGACAGAGCAGACACGAAGTGGAGGTGTCACAGGGTCATAAGGTCATGGGAACATTCCCCATGGCCCCAAGGAGAACGTTCTGAGCAGGCAAATAAATAATGCAGTGCTGAATTATAGCCCAAAGGATAAAATACATATACATGAGTTCACAAGGGTATAAATAAATCATCGCACACATGAATAAACGGGGCAGAGGGACTAATCTTTCCCATAGAATTCCAAAAATGTATGCATTTTCCTTTGCAGAAAGGAGAATTTTGTTTCAAAAGATTTGCTTGTTTTTGTTTGAGACAGGCTCTATCTGTGTAGCCCTGGCTAGCCTGGCACTCACTATGTAGACCAGGGTGACCTCAAACTCACAGAGATCTGCTTGCCTCGGCCTTCCAAGTGCTGAGATTAAAGGTGTGCACCACCGTGCCTGACAAAGATTTATTTTATTTCAAATTGTCTGTGCATGCACAAGCGTGTGTGGGTGCATGTGTGTGTGTTTATGTGTGTGTGTGTGTTTATGTGTGTGTGTGTTTATGTGTGTGTGTGTGCGCACATGCGCACTCTCGTGCTCATAGCACCTGTGTAGAGGTCAGAAGACAACTGTCAGGAATCGTTTTGGCTTGGTTTGGTTGGTTTCTTCCCCTTGTTCCACGTGGGTCCCAGGTTCCGAGCTCAGGGCATCGTGCTGGCCTGTCACCTCACAGGCTTCTACATTGAGTCATAAATGATGCTGTAGCTTTCAGTTTTAGAATGTTATGAAACCTTTTTTAGGTGCATATATGAATGCTTGTGGTATATGAGTGTTTTTGTAAGTGTGCCAATGCACACACACGTGAGCAGAATGTGTGGAGGTCAGAGGTGTCTTCCACAGACACTTTCTTGGTTCTTGAGAGCCTCACTGAACCTGGAGCCCCGGTGCTGAGGCTCTGGACTCAGGTCCTCATGCTTGTGTGGCAGGTGCTTTACAAACTGAGCCGTCTTCCCTGCCTGCTATTGGATTTTTAAAAAGCTTTTCTGGTTATATTTGAAGTCTATTTCTTGTTCATTGATCTAATTTCCTCTTTGTTCTTTAAACAGTTTGAACGGTTTCTTTAAAATGCTACACTCAGTGGAGTAGCCAAGGCAGCTCAGATCACCTGCCATGGGATGGACTTGTGTCCCAGAGATGCCCCCTGTCCACAAATGGCCACATTAGATCAGTCTTCTATCAGCTTGGCTTGGCACACTCCAAACACCGCATGTCCCCAGTTGCTGTTGCCATTAATGAACCAGCCACCAGACTGTATGTGGAGTCTCTCTGTTTGAGAGACAATACAGTCTTTCTGATTGGTGGTGCTGAGACTTGATCTGTTAGAACTTGAAGGTAAGATGCCTCCTCCCACCCCCAACCCCGCTGCCAACCTGCCAGCTCATGCCCCCCTGTCTGGAAAGTGATGTGCTCCCAAAACGAGGCCCACCATTCCATCCCCATCTTGTCTGTCTATCCGTCCCCCACACCACCCCTGCTACAATGGACTATAGCTCCTGAACTTTTAGCACAAATGAATCCTTCTCACTAAGATTTTTCCACAAAGGAAGAGCCTTTTCAGGGTCCTAGGTTCAAGGACACAGGGGCCTTGATCCTACTCCCGTCAGGTCCCAGGCTTCATTTTCATTGCCATCATGGTACCAAACCATGGAGGTCTGACTCCACAAACCCCGTGCTCACTCTTGCTCCTGAGACTTCTGCTTCAGTTATGGTTTTCTCAGTAATTTCTACTTTCTTACAAGTCTCCTACCCCTTGTGCAAGACGTTTTTTATTTTCTTCCTTTGGAACAGAATCTCACTATATATTTCTGTGTAGATCAGGCTGGCCTTGAAGTCTTAGAGATTCATCCGTCTCTGCCTCCTGAGTGCTGGGATATCTGGCTCTGCTGGTGGAATCTTTTCTAGAACATTTAATATTTCAGAGTTTTTGATTAAGTAGTTATTATTTTCAGAATGTGCAGTTCTTCCTGGGCTGGCCCCAGAAACCTTCATGGTTTCTTTGTTTCTAATTTTTCTTAGGAAAAAACCCAGCTCTTGCAGAGCTGGGCTAGCCTGCTTCCAACAGTTCGATGTCTTTCCCCTCTCCTAACCCTTAGGGCCTTGGAGGACTATTTTGTGATTTTGGGGGAGGGTATGAATCCGTTCAGGGAGTAGGGGTGCATTCACCTGGTGAGGGGGTATCTATCCATCTGATATGGGAGGGAGCTGCCAACCATCAAATGGTCTATCCTGGTCTGTGTTTTCTCTTCGTTTATTTCTTCAATTTATAAATATTTAGCTCTCCTTTGGTCTTTTGACATTTTCCCCCTTAATACATTTTCAAAAGATTTCCCCTTTAACATATTTTCGACTTCATGCTACGTGTGCTGTGAGACAGAACACTAACCTTCCTCGTTCATGTGGCCAGTGAATTGTCCTGGCATGCCTGCCCTTGCCCCAGTGTGTGTGATGCATCCATTACTTCTGGGTGTGTGAGTCCATTGCACCTGTCTGCTGTCTGTGCTTTGAACCAGGTGTGTGTTCTGCTTCGAGTAGTAGGAAAACCCCAGTTGGTACATGAGAGCTTTTTTTCCACACTAATGTAAGTCCATCTGGACCACTTCCAACACAGGCTTGGGTATTTGAACACTTGGTCCCTAGCTGGTGGTTCTGTTTGGGAAGTTATGGGACCTTTAGGAGGTAGAGCCGTGCAGGAGGACATGAGTCCTTGGGGCTGAGTTTGAGGCTTCCTAGGTATGGGTGCAATGTGACCTGAGTATAGTTCCTGAAGGTAATGTGACCAACCCGCCTCTCCCTGCAGCCTCCATGTGTTTCCTGCCATGATGAACTGCGTCCCTCTGGAACCACAGCCAAAATTAGCCCTTAAGTTGATTTTGTCAGAGTATTTTATCATAGCAGTGAGAAAGTAACCAAGACACTTAACAATGACATTAGGGTCAGACTCTGCTCACATTCCTCCCACCACCTTCACCTGTCACCCCTTGGGTGCATAGTGGCCACCACAGAATCAGGCTTCATCTCTGTTCTTGGGGTGGGAAGGCTGGTCTGCTGAAGGTGGCTATAGGCATCTGCTTCTTTCGTTCCAGAAGCACTTGGTTTCGCAGGACTCCAGAAGACTCCTGCTCCTGCCTGGATGGACAGCACCGAGTCATGTTCTGCTCTTGCAAGCAAAGGAAGCCGGGAAAGCAGGAACCCAGTGCTTTAGGTGACAGGGAACAATCTTGGTACTTTGGCAGGGTATAAAACTGGGTCCTTTACCTGGCCACGCAGAGTAGCCCCTGGTGGCTTGACCTTGTCTATGGTTCCGCTGAAATCCTCTGAGAATATAGCCAGGGACATGTGTGTAGGGAAAAGAGAAGCAGACATAGCTACGCCTCCTCAGGGTGACTCAGTATCTTAGAGTGGAGTTTCTTAATTGGTTGTGGGAGGTATAACACACCCAGCCTTCTCCAACAGGTTTGAATGATAGGTTTAAGCTATTCCTCACACCCAATCCCATGAGAGACAAGCTGGGCAGGTGGGTGTGACAGTGACATGGGCTGGGAAAATCCTCAGCAGCTGCCGGTAAACAGCCATCTCTATTATTGCTGCGATACAAACGACCGTAAGCATGCCTTAAACGCAGCACAGATATGTATTGCAGCTCTGGGGTTCAGGTCTGGACTGGGTCCCACTGAGTAAAAACCAAGGTAGCAACAGGGCTGGCTCTTCCTAGTGGTGGCCAGAGAGTTTGCCTCTTACTGCTCTGTCTACTGGAGAGTCCCTCTCAACTGCAAAGTCAACAAGTGGCACCACCCAAGGCCTCTGTCTGTATGCAGTGTCTCTAATAAGGACACAGTAATGATATCAGCCTCACCTCAAAAAATCAGGCTAATCTCCCAGGGTAAGACTTTGATTTTGTGCTACAAAGTGTAGAGAAAGATCCTGTGTACTTGCCAAGTCTTGTGTGTATGTGTTCATGTGTGTGCAGGTGCGTGTGTGTATGGAGGTCAGGAGCAGCCTCAGGTGTTGTCTCTCAGGAACTGTCCACCTTGATTTTTGAGGCACGCTCTCTCACTGATCTGGAGTTCACTAGCTTAGCAAAGCTGGCTGGCCAGTGAGCCCTGGGTACCTGCCTGTCTCTGACTCCCAGAGCCAGGATTAAAGGCTTTTTCTGTGGGTTCTGGGGCTCACACTCAGCATTGTGTTTGCATGGCAAGCACATCACAGACAGAACCATTTCCCCAGCTGCTCTGAGAAGCTCCTGCATCTGCACAGGTATTACTCTTGACCCAAGTCAAAGGTAGTAGCAGCTTCTTCTTCTTCTTCTTCTTCTTCTTCTTCTTCTTCTTCTTCTTCTTCTTCTTCTTCTCCTTCTGTGTTTTGCCTGTGTATATCTATGGATACTGTGTTTATACCTAGTACCCTCAGAGACCAGAAGAAGGCATTGACTTGCCTGAAACTGAAGTTACAGATGGTTGTAAGCTATCGCGTAGGTGCTAGGAACTTAATACTGGTCCTCTGTAGGAACCAAAAATACTCTAAACCACAGAGCCATCTCTCCAGCCTCCATCAGGGCTTCTTTAGGAGGGAAGAGGTGTTTTGAAGATGAGACAGAACTGACCCTTTTCCAGAAAGCCCCGAAGTTCTTGGAAGCAGGATCAGCTGCACATTTGCGATGCTGTAGACAGGATCTGGGGCTCAAGTGAGTTCCTGTCTGAAATCCGCCCAGGGCCCTATCAGGGTGCAGCTGCTCTCCCTTCCCTGTCTGACCCAACCAGTTCTGACTTGGAAGGGCTCAGTGCCCTGGGTCCTCCCCTCTCCTCTTCCCTACCCAATGCAGTAGACACAATGGTGCCAAGAGAATCCAGATCTAGGAACTCAGGCCAACAAAATCAGGTCTATGAAGTACAGAGGGCAGCCAGAACTGACCTGGGTAAGAGAAATCCAAATGTTGAGGTGGAGGGATCCTAAGGATGATGAGAAGAAGGAAGAAACTGTGAGGAAAGCTGGGGGACCCCAGGGTGCTACTCAGGCTCCTGACCTTAGCCTTGGGGTGTAAACATGTAAAAACTCAAAGCACCAAACACCTACCTTTCAAACACTTAATCATGTTTCAATAGACAAGAGAGAGAAAGGGTGGGGAATCGCACAGTTTATGCTTTCCAGAGCACATTTCTCATGCCGTTAAGAAAAATAGTGAAAATTTAAACATTTTGTTCATTCTTTGTTCCCTGTGCATGTCTCCTGCCTCTCATCCCTCACCAAGCAGAATCTGGGGCTGGAACACTGCCTGTGGTGGCCGTGGGTGTGGAGGGAGCCGGCTGGAGGCTGTGAGGCTGGAGGCGGGGTCTGTGGTAGATGGAAAGGTAGAAACATGAGAGAGGTTGGGAGGAAAATGAGTAGGAAGGAGTACATTTCCTCACAGACAGCAGCTTCATAGGGAAGGATGACCAGGTAGCTGGAGACACCCGCCCCCTGCAACCCCCAGTCAGAAACCTGTTCAGGTCAGCATCTGGAAAGGAAAGTTAGACAGATCCCGGTAGCCAGGGGTGAGGAAGGAACACCCATCTGTCCTGCCTTAGATGGCCAGGTTGGAGGTGCCATTGACTTGGTATCTGCAAGATATTCGATCACACTGTGAACTCTGAGATTGTGTTATTTACTGGAAAAGGCTGTTTCTAGTTGTGGTGTGGTGGTGTGCCATGAGACGTTCGTGAAGCCAAAAGACCACCAAGGAGCCGATTCGGATGCAATCACATTAGAAGCTTGAGTTTGGGTTCCCCACCAACCCAACCCTGACACAGCAGGAAGAGAAGGCAGAGCCCCTCAGCCCAGTTTTAGGCAAGCATTTATAGGGGCAAGAAGGGGACATCTAGCCTAGTACACATCTGATTGGGGGACCATAATGGCCTTTAACATAATTGGCTGGTGCTGGGAGCCAAATCATAAACTTAATTTCTGCTTTCCTCTTGATTGGTAGTTGTTAGGCAGAAGCAAACTTGTAACCCGGAAGTGCAGATTTGTTGGGGAATAGCCTGGAAACTGGTGCTAGGTACCAGCCTGTTAACTTTAGTTCAACCTGAGGTCAGGTTTTCTAAGATGGAGTCTGAATTCAAAGATCTGATCTCTCAGTAGCTCCGCCTTAGGGCACACCAAGAGTTTCCTGTTTCTTATAAACAGGATTAAAGTCAACCATAAGTCAAGAGGTGGAGCAAGCAACCTGTTGACAGGAAGTGAATATAGGAAAACCATAGCAAGTAAGAGGGAGTCAGGAGGATGGACAGAGAGACGCATAGGAAGTAGAAGAGAAGAAAGGAATCGAGCCTGAAGGGTTTTGAGACAGCAAGGAGAGGAGAGCTTCTTTTGGGGACATCAGCTGAGGAGGAAGGTCAGCTGGGTGCTTTCTCTGCCTCTCTGAGCTGCAGGCTCTCACTCCAGCATCTGGCTCCCAAGTCTTTATTGGTAAAACTGAATGTTTGAGATTTTATTAAAAACAACAGTCAAACTGTAGTCAGTCGGCCAAGTCCCAATCACTCACCAGTGAAAGCCAGCACTTGGAGACAGGAGCTGAGATGTTTACACCTCACATGGGATGAGAGGTTTATTCACAGGGTCTCTTGGAGGGCTCAGGAAACAACGTGTGTGTGTGTGTGTGTGTGTGTGTGTGTGTGTGTGTGTGTAACAACATGCCTGCCCAAGCGTGCTGTAGTGAGTGTATATCTGAACAGTTTGCAGGAGTTTGCTATCTTGTTCCACCATCTGCTATTAAACTTGGAAGTGACAGCCCACGGTGTTCCAAGTCAGCCTTGACCACTCATCCTCAGATTAATAGTGAAGAGAAGAGAAAAATGTATTCAGTGTGGCCACACAGAGAAGAGGGACAGAGATCCAGGGAATGCTCCAAACCCACTGGGGTTCTGAGTGAGATTAAAGTTTAACCTGAGGGCAAGGATTTGCACCATTGACCCATCATTACCTGGGCTTCAGTCCCATCCTGCAAGGCAGAACTGTGTGAAGTCTCTTTCCAGGAGACAGTTTCTTCCTCTAGTTTCTTCCTTCTCCCAGCATGAGGCACCTGGGGAAATGACTGTTTCCTTGGGGGGGCACTATTTCAATAGTCAGAGCTATTGAGAGATGCAGGTGTCTCTGAAGAGCATCTTCATATCTGCCAGGTCAGTTACAGGTTGAGGGGCAGAACTCTGAGTCATGAGGCTTGTTTGACAAGAGGTTTTGCCAGCTGGGTCCATCTTGTCACACCACAAAGGGCTTCTATAGGAAGGGAGAGAAGACAGAGCCACGGACTACACTGGGCAGGGCGCTCAACATCAGGGCTTGCTTCTCCTCTTTTCTCAAACATCACAATGGATTTCCCACCTCCTGGGGCTGGCTCCTGGAGTTCTTTTTAGACAGGCAGATTATTTTTCCTGAAGTTAAAACTCACGGCAATTTTCCTGCTTTGTGTTAGAAGATACACAGGACTTAGACCAAGGAGGGGTGCTCCACGGCTCCTTGGCTGCTCTGGGCTCTGCTGTAGCAGTTCACATTTGAATCACTTAGTGCTCGTTCTCTTTGGATGCTAGGCCAGATGTTAAGAGGACACAAAAAGATGGGGGAGGGGACTACACCCTTGAGGAAGGATAAAGGGAGGTACACTTGGTCACCATGACGCTGGCCCAGGGTCAGATACAGCCTGGAGATAGCATGGCCAAGCTGCAGGAAGATGGCTCAGCATCTCGGTTCTGAAGGACTGCAGAATCCAGGAGAGTCTGGAAGCCAGTTGGCCTCCACCACATTAGTGTCATTGTGTCTATGGGAGTCCAGAGACACCTACTGAGATTCCTCTGTTCTTGTGTCCCAGAACAAAGAATTGGACTGGGAACATATGAACAGTGACAGAAAAAGAGAGCACGGGAGCCAGCTAGAGCTGGGAAAGGGGGAAATGAGTGACAAACAGGCCTCATGACCAAAAAAGAAAAAAAAGAAAAAGAAATCAAGGAAGAAAAGAAAAATGTGGGTGTGGCTTTGAGACTCTGAAGGGGGAGGAGCTAGAAGCTGAGTTCAGTCATTGGGCCAAGAATCAGTCAATCAGTCAAGAATCAGTCAAACAGTCAATCAAGTCTGCACCAGGAAACCACAATAAGCATTTCCCTAGCTTAGGGAAGCTTCTGGTACAAAACACTGGTTTTCACTAGGAAGGTGAGGTGTTCTCCCATGGTTAGAGTTGTTGGGGTCACAGCCTGGGCCTTGGCAGCTCTACCAAGGACTTTTGAGAACTGTCCTCAATAGGTCAGTTGAAGAAACAAGTCAGTGAAATAATGGGAAAGATGTCCTCAGTGTGGCCACACTAGGAAGAGTGACAAATACAGAGGTATGAGACCCTCTCCATCTTCAGGGTCCTTTATGATAAGGCCGTCATCCTAAATATGGCAGCATGGAAGTTGTCAGGGGTCACAGATGTCCAACTTTACTTCATTAAGTCACAGAACTGTGAAGGCAGGTCCTCAAGCATGCTGGTCTGCTAAGACTCTCCTCAAAGACTGTCCAGGTCACAGTCTAGCTGACAGTGCAGCCACCATGTAGACAGAAATGCTCTGGGAAGGCTGCCACTCAACCCTTGCCTGTCTGACTCTAGCAGGCAAGAATAGCTGCTTCAAAATTACTTAATGGCCTCTTCTTTTTACCTTTAGATTTATTTCCTTATGTAGCATGTATGTATTTATGTATGTGTGTATTTATGTGTGTGTGCATGTATGCATGTATGTATGTATGTATTTATGTATGTGTGTATTTATGTGTGTGTGCATGTATGCACGTATGTGTGTATGTATGTGTTGCCGTTAGAGACCAGAGTCATCAGATCCCCTGGAGCATAGTTACACAAAGCTATGAACTGCCCGATGCAGATGCTGGGGAATGAATTTGGGTTTTCTGCAAAAGTGCAAATACTCATAACCACTGAGTCATCCCTCCAGTCCCCTTTACCTTTAAAAGGTTGTCTTCATGCTGAGGAGGTAGCTTGGGAGATAAGATACTTGTTGTACAACCATAAGGATCTGGGTTCGATCCCCAGTACCCTTGTAAAAAGGTGGCCATTGCCATCTATGCCTGTAACCCCGGTGCTGGGGAGGTGGAGAGAGGGATGTCCCTGGGACTTGTTGGTGAGGTAGCCTGGATGAACTGGCAAGCTACAGGTTCAGTGTGAGACCCTGTTTTTAAAAAAAATATGTGGGGAAAAATGCAAGGCTTTTGAATAAGACTTCCAATGTTGATCTGTGTCCAAATGTCACCTATACACACACACACTTGTGTACATGACACACACATGCGTGTATTTGCACATACACACACTTGCACACACAAAGAGTATCTTCTTTTCTCTCTCTGAATGCAAAAAGCCATGATTACATATACATCCCAGCTTTGTTCACCCGTAGCCAGTGATGTGGATTAAAGCACTTCCCAGCACAGCTGTGTGTGGAAGCTGAGAGGGTCGGAGGAGCCAGCCAGCCAGTGGGAAGTTCAGGTGACCTGGGAATGCTCTGAACTCGTGGTTGGCCTCTAAAGTCATAACGACCTACTGAAAACTGTGTTATTTTGTCATGGCTGTGGCCAGGTACCTGTCAAGAAGCTGGAGGAATGGTTTATTTTGGCCCTAGGTTTGAAAGGATGTAATCCACCATGGTGGCCAGAATTTCAGATGGTCTGTGCACATCTCAGTGGATCGGACCAAACCAGGCCATGCTATGCTATGCCTGTCCACTCAGGTATCCAGTTCCTTCAGGAAGACCTTACCTCCTGAAGTTTCCAGGGGCAGCATCAGCAGCCAGACACCAAGTGCTCAAACATATGAACCTGTGGGTGGGAGACAGGGACATGGAAGGGTCTGATGCTCGCTGTAGGCTGCTCACAACTCCCTGGCCACACACCATGTTGTGTTGAAGCAGAAGCCTCTCTCAAGTGGACAGAAAAGCATTGAGAAGGAAACCTAAGGGCCAAAGAGATGGCTCAGAAGGGAAAGGGACTTGCTGCCAAGCCCAGTGATCTGGGATCATCCCCAAGGACCACACGGTAGAAGGAAAAAAAACTGATCCCAGAAAGAAATTACCCTCTGACCTCCACATGCTTGCTGGGGCATCTGCATGTGTACATGCACGTGTGCGTGCATATGTGTGCGTGTATGTGCATGCGCGTGTGTGTGTGTGTGTGTGCCCGCCACATATACACTCATGTGCATGCTACAACATAATGTGCATTTACTAAAAGGGATGTGTTGGGGATAGGAAATGATCAGAGGTGAAGAGCCTGCTGCTACCTGACTTCAGTTCCCAGAACCCATGCTGGGCAGCTCACAACTGCCTATAACCCAGCACCAGGGGTCCGGCGCCCTCTTCTGGACTCTGCTGGCAGCTGCACCCACACATGCACAAATCTCGCACTTGTACACATACTTTAATGAAGTCTATTAAAACTAAACTAAACAAAATATAAAGAGATCACAGATGTATTTGGAAACAGTTTTAATGCTAGGGAAGTTTAGAATTGAGTACAGAGTGATACAACAGAGCAAAAACAATGTCTGTTTTTGTTCAAAGTTCAGAAGCACAGGTCTCTGGTTATTTGAGGAACTTTTGGAGTCTCAGAGAGTTTAGTGTATCTGAGAGTTAACACCACACTGTGCTTCTGATTTTAAGTAAGCCCTTAAGTCACTGATTTCGATCTGTGATTGCAAGTTGAAATTTCACTAAGTTGGTAAACAGCTCCTGAATATTTAAAACTCACCGTAATTATACATTTAATGTATCTGGATTATCAGAATCATGTAAAGACCAGGGAAGATTCGTTAGTCAGATAATTGAAAAATCTTAGAAAATGGAATATAATAAATTTTGATTGCAGCTTAAAATTTTTAAAGGAGTTTAATTAACTAAGTAACTAAATGGTACAAACATTAATCAACGCTCCCCTTAAACAAGACGGTTAAAATTGGCTGCATCTATTCATGGATTACGACTTCTAAGTTGTCTCTGAAAGCTCACAAGCTAGGAGGGTGATAAAGAGCTACAGTCAATAGGAACAAAGTTTCTGCTACAGAGACTGACTAAGGTCTAGAGATTTACTGCTCAAAAATCAGACCAATAGTTAACAACACTGAAGTGTACAGGGATTGGAGGTGCAGCTCAGTGGTGGCTGCTGGCCCAGAACCATGAAAACAAGCAAGAAAGAAGCCAACTGTTTCTGTTAGTAAGAGGGAAGCTCTTCTGCTAAGAGGGCAGGACTAATGTGAATAGTTCTTAAAATAATAAAAAGTAGGAGAAAAAAATCAGGGACAACGAATCTTTAAAAGCAATTTTAGAAAATTCCTCAACATTTTCTGGAAAGCCTTTCTCCTTGAAAGCTATCCTCAAGCCTTAAGAGTCCTCAGATCCTGGAAACTGGACCAGGAAGAGGCTGGGCTGGGGTAGACTCTCCCACACTCTCAGTTTCAGGTTTCTACCACAGTGGCAGAGCCTTCCCTGGGTCTCCCTGAGATCCACCCCCCCACCCCCACCCCCAGGACTTGCCCCAGGCTGAGCTCTTCTGTTCAGAGGGAGAGCCAGCATCTCAGAGGGAAACATCCTTTGTCCCCCATGTCAAGTGTGAGGACATCACAGGAATCTGCTGGCTTTGTTCTCTGCTCTGGGATGGCTACCTCGGATGGCTACCTCGGCTGCATGCCCTGGGCGCAGTGGCTTGGACCACTAACCTGAGCCTCTATGAGTTGCAGAGACCTGACAATCCTTTCCCATCACTACCCACCCTTAAAGGCTCCCTTGCAGTGGGAGAGTGCTTTGCAACCTGGATCACACCAGCATGGTGTCTATTGTTAACCGGTTACTGCTGGTACCTCACTTGCCCATCCCCCTCAGGCTGTGCCCTCAGCACAGTTGGGAATTGATTGCCCCTTAGCTTTGTGGTGATTTCAGTGAGCTAGGAGAGGGAGGTAGACCTCTTAGAACTCCACATCCACGCCCATTGTGTTAGTTACTTTCTTATTGTAATAAAATGGCAGAAAGAAGTGACTTAGGGAGAAAGGACTTGTTTTGGTTTAGATTAAAGAGACAGAGCCCTTCACAGCAGGGCTGGCACAGTGTGGCAGCTGGCTGGCTAGCCCCAGGCCCTGGCAGCTGGATGTCGCTCTCCTATAGGTGGGTTAGAGAGCAGACCCAGGAGTTAGAGCCAGGCTGTAACCCTGAAAGTAATCAGTCCCCCAGTAACCCACTTCCTCTAGCTAAGCCTGGGACCCAAAGGTTCCACCACCAACTCACATTTGGCAATTTCCCAAAAGGTGAGTCTGTGGTAAGAGTTCACATTTAAAGCATAATATCAAAGTACACAGTTAAGGTTAATAGTCAGTCGGGCATGTCTGCAGACTGCTTTCCATCGAGAGGTCTCCCAGAATGCAGCGGAAAATGATCTGTAGGAACATGGGAAAGGGTATCGGGAACGAGCATTTACATGTTTTAAAATTCATTCTTAGCCGGGCTGTGGTGGCGCACGCCTTTAATCCCAGCACTTGGGAGGCAGAGGCAGGTGGATTTCTGAGTTTGAGGCCAGCCTGGTCTACAGAGTGAGTTCTAGAACAGCCAGGGCTACACAGAGAAACCCTGTCTTGAAAAACAAAAAACAAACAAAAAAAAATCATTCTTTTGAAATCTTCCATTTCTTTCTGTGTAT
>NW_021604650.1:1381066-1385908 GCF_004785775.1 Grammomys surdaster
TGGCCTGGACACTCATCACTTTTGCTAGGATGTCAGGCCAATGAGTTTGAAGGATCCTTCTGCCTCTGCCCCACATATGGACAGCTCACAACCAGTTGTGACACACCAAGTACTGTGTTATGCTGCTTACATAGAGGTCATATTAGGAAAGCAGATGGGGGCTGGAAAGGTGACTCAGGGTTAGTGCACAGAGTTATAGTGAGGGGCCTGAGTTCCATTCCCAGCACCTGCTTCACAGGCTCACATCGGCCTATAGCTCTGGCTTCTGGGGGGAGTCTGAGGCCCTCGCCAGGGCTCACTGACACCGCACTTGTGCACAACCCCACACACATAATTTAAACATTTTTAAGTTGATAAGAAAAGTAGTCTGCATGTGTTCAAGACAAACATATTTTTTTCTCCTGAATATTTTCAACCTGTAAATATTTGGTTGGATCTAAGAAGCCCTTGGTTCCTGAGAGCGGACGGTACTTGACACTCTAGAGGAGGAAGAGGAGCTCGTGAAGGACAAAAGGATGACGGCGGAAGTGCTTTGAAATCTTCACAAATAAAGACAGTGAGTGAAGAAGGTTTCACAGCGCTCATCGTGGGGACAAGTGTCTATTGATTACTGTGTGTACAGGCAGCGCAGACACTTTGGGATGTGAAAGAGAACACAGTGTAGAGGAACAGAGGTCAGAAGTGGGCACTGTGAGTGGCAGCAGAGAGAATACCTGTAGTTCATATCACAGCCACATACAGGGCTCAATAAGCAAGCAGTCTGTAGCCTAGCCAGGAGAAACAGGCAGAAGCAGGCACAAACGGGAGCCCCAAATGACTGCTAAGTATGGAGGCAGATACCCACTCATGGCAAGGGCTGCATGGTCACAGCACATGGAGAGCCAGCCTTCACCATGGCCAAAGCCAGATGCTCTGCCGATGAGGGCAAGGGCTCACACCCTCAAGGTGGGTACTCACCTTCTGAATTATAAGTACACTCACCTGTGGAAATGTAGGGGTGCCAAGTGTGGGTTTAAAAGACCAGTGTCATTAAATTTACAGCCATTGCACTGATACAGGAAGGAGAGGGGGCTGGACTGGAGCTCAGATGGCAGCGTGCTTCTCTCACCAGCATGAAGCCCCAGGAACTGTCGCCAGCACCAAATAAACCAGGCTTGGCAGGAAAAAGCTGTGAGCAGGCACTGAAGAAGTAGAAGCAGAAGGGTCAGCTCAGGTTCGTTGCTGGCTGCATAGCACATACCCGACTAGCCTTGGCTACATGACGTCAAGCTAAAAGATCCATTCCCAGCAGCTCTATGCATTGGATCTGCAGTGAATCCTGGGAAACACTAACAGTGGAAATGGACAGAGGTCAGCAAAATGGCTCAGTGGATAAAGGTACCCACTGTCAAACATCATGATCACAGCTCAATCCCCAAGACTCACAAGGCAGAAGGAGAGAGCCATCTCCCACAGGTCGCCCCCCCCCCCCCGACTTCTACATGGGCACTGTAGCACATGCTCAGAAACAAATAAATGTTAATTAAATGAATTATATTATATATGCTATTTATTATGTTAAATATACATCATATGCTATATATAATTTGCCCATAATAACAAATAAATATAACTTTAAAATAAAAGAAATGATCAGGGGCTAGGAATGATTTCGAGATACAATTCAGTGGAGAAGCATTCATCTGGCTTGGGGCCTAGGTTCCAGCTCCAGAGGGAAGGAGAAAAGAGAAGGGAGAGGTTCTTGTTCTGTTTTGTTTAGTTTAGTTTTGAGACAAGATCTCAGTTTGTATCTCTAGCTGGCTCGAGCCTCTCTTTGTAGACCAGGCTGGCCTTAAACTCATAGAGGTCCATCTGCCTTTGCTGGGATTAAAGGTGTGTGCCACCACACCAGGCTTCATATGTACCTTTAGATATATGCCTTTAGATGAATCTTTGAAAGGCAGGGTACGGGCTGGAGGTGGGACAGTCTTCTCTGGGACAGTGTCCTGGCAGGGAATCTGTGAGAAGCCCCTGAGGACCCCAAGAGTCTGCCCACATCTTCAGTGAACCCTCTAAGCTCTCCAGACTCCATTTCCCACTGTCCCTTCTTGGGGTGATCGAGGTCAAGGCTCCTTTCTCTGAGCCTCACACGTGTACTCTGCAGGAACCACAAGGACCTAGGGAAGGACTCAATTTTGCACCTCAATTTCCAGGTGCTGAAGGTGACTTCCAGAAGTCACCTCATGGGCTTTGTGTCCCACAGTGGCAAGAGGGCTTTCACTTGGGCTGACCCCTGCCACAGCTCTGCTAGATTCTGTTTGCAAAGGGTAAAATAGCTAACACCAGTGCAGTGGGGTCTCAGGCCTTGATTCTACCTCAGGGGTCCCCAAAGCACTGGGCTCCCTCTGGAGCTGTGGCCTCTGTGCTGTCTGCCCCAGTGGGGTGCTGCTGGACTGCCCTTCATCTGTCCTCCTGGCCCAGGAGGCTCTACAGGTACTCCGGACCCCAGCATGGAGCTGGACAGGGCTGATGAGGTGGCTCCTGGTCCTGAGGGGAGGACTGAGCTGGATGCAGCTTCAGAGGAAACCCCCTTGGTTTTCCTCGAATTGCTCCCACAATCTCAGACACTGGAGTCTCCCTGTTAGCTACTGGCCTCTCCACAGAGAGCCTGGAACTTGACAAGCCGGGCCCGTCCACAGAGAATTCTGAGCCTCAGTCATTAGTGTCTCCCCCTTAACTGTTTCTCTTCTCAGTGGAGCTGCTGGCCCCAGAGGGAGGAAGGCTGAGGTAGGTCCAGGAATGGAAGCCCACCACCCCACTCCTGTGCCCCAGAAGGTTGAGGAAGAGAGACTGTGAGAGGCAGGCAAGAGGGAGGCTGCTTCATAAATAGGCCAATCAGCAGTAGAGACAGCCCCATGCAGGGCCTCGCAGGACAGGCTCTGGATCTTAGCTGGAAATCATTACTCCGAGGGTCTCCTCGGCATGGAGAGAGCTGTTGAGGACCCTGGACAAAGGCAGAAGATTGTAACTTACGTGCTCTCTGCTGGCGTCTTACCATCTTTTTGGTCATGTGTCACAGTCAGAGCCAAGGAGCTCTGGGATGTGGCCAAAGAGAGGGAGGAAACTTCACAGAAGTTGTGAGGGGACTGGGAAAGGCACACCACTGCCTCTGTATCTCCATGACTAATCTCTCTAGTGTCTCCTGCTCTACCTATCCTCAGCCTTCACACACACACACACACACACACACACACACACACACACACACACTCATGCACACAGGTACATATACAGGTACATACACACACAAACAGCCACACATATACACATTTATGCACAAATATGCACACATGTGTACATGCCCACACACATACAACTACACATGTATACATACATGTACACACAGACATGTGTATATATGTGTATATACATATCCAAAAAATAACATGCATGTACAGTATACATGCACACATATATACACATATGCACATGTACCTGTGCATACACATATACATGAATTGGACAAACAGGAATATACTCATATACATAGACACATGTAGTTAGAATTCTGGAATTTTGGTTTCTTTAAAAAAACACAAAAATATTATAAGAATATATTTTCATTTTAATCCCAGGTGTGGGATATGGTGATGCTTCCGATTTTATTTAATCAGCTGGCTGTGATTTATTTCCCTTGTGCTCTAGCAGGGTCGTGATTTTGCCAGCAGCAGATAGTTTCTCTGAGTGTGTGCTGTTTGGAATTCTGGGAACTCTTCAGAAGGTGTATAAATACCTGAGAGGTCAGGTAGTTGAGTGGTTGGTGCGTTGTTGTTTGGTTGCTGTTGGTTGAGGTTTGATATGTATTCATTTGAGAAGAGGAAATAAGAAGAAGTTAGATATTCTGACGGTGAAGATCAAACTTGCCCCAAGGAACTCAACGCCCCTAATCAGCAGGAAGTAGTCTAACGATAACGTTTCCCTTTCCCCTCCATCCTTTTCTCTCTCCTATCTAACGTTAGGGGGTTGAAAGGTTGGAAACAAAGGTGGAGAAGGGGGAGGGAAGAACCTAGGAAGTAACCAAGGCCTGGCTACACATACATACATGAACACACATATATGCATGTGTGTGCATATGCATAACACACGCACACATGCACACAAATAAACATACATAAATGTGCACAGACATAGATGTGTGCATA
Source organism: Grammomys surdaster (assembly GCF_004785775.1). Lineage (NCBI taxonomy): Eukaryota > Metazoa > Chordata > Mammalia > Rodentia > Muridae > Grammomys > Grammomys surdaster. The sequence continues at coordinate 1,385,248 of NW_021604650.1, forward strand.
TGCACGCACATATATGCACACACACAAACAGGCACAGATACATACACAAGGCAACTATAGATACATGTGCACACATACACACAGCACTTGTACACACAAACAGGTACACATTTATGTAATGTACACACATATGCACAGCTTACACAGGTCCACAGATGAGCAGATAATTTTTTTTTTTGCTAAAGCTAACAAAAATACCAAAATATTCTTGAAACTTAAAAAGCTAAAGAAAAACAGGAAAATATGGTTCAGAGGTGTCTATATGCAAACAGTGTGGCCAACATTTACAATTTCCGCAGTTAACCTTTTACAAATTCCACTTTTTTGAGTAGCTATTTTGAGCACTTTGCTGGGCAGGGCCAAGAATGCTGACTGTGTTGCCTGGGATTGCAAGGCTGGGAGAGACTGACCATGGGTCTGTGTGCTGAGGTTCATGTGTAGGTAGACAGGGAACAACCCATCTCAGAGCAAACCCTAGCCCCTGTGGATGCTGGAGTGCTATAGCTCCTATGGATGCTGGAGTGCTCTAGCTCCTACGGATGCTGGAGTACCGTAGCCCCTGTTGATGCCGGAGTACCCTAGCCCCTGTGGATGCTGGAGTACCCTAGCTCCTATGGATGCTGGAGTACCCTAGCCCCTGTGGATGCTGGAGTACCCTAGC
>NW_021604650.1:1385918-1386453 GCF_004785775.1 Grammomys surdaster
AGCCCCTGTGGATGCTGGAGTACCCTAGCCCCTGTGGATGCTGGAGTGGCCGTTGAGAGGACAGGAGAGGACTATGCTGTAAGACATCAGCACCAGCTCCCGAAGGACAGTGGGAAGAGAGTCCTTGCTACCTCAGGGCCTTTTTCATCTGATTCCTTCTCAATTAGAAGCTGAATGAATGTATGGGTGAGGACAGAATTTGGGGCTAGGGAGATGGCTCCGTGGCTAAGAGCATTGGCTGCTCTTCCAAAAGAGCAGGATTCAATTCCCAGCACCCATACGGCAGCTCACGACTGTCTGTATGTAACTCAAGTTCCACGGGATCCAGCACCCTTACACTGACAAACATGCAGACAAAACACCAACACATAAGAAATAAAAATAAATAAATCACTTTTAAAAAAGGACAGACTTCAACACAAGCACTCTGGTCACTTCCAGGGAGGAGGATGGGCGGGGCTTCATGCGCTACCAGGAAGGCTGCTTCTCCAGGGTAGCACCCAGGGTAGCACCCAGGGTAGCACCCAGGGTAGCA